>NW_026712262.1:11761667-12032673 GCF_030504385.1 Musca domestica
AATAGAACTGAAATTAAAAAGCAAATAATGAAAATAAATTACGAATGTTTGAGCTTCATCATTTTAATTCATTTATAAATGGACACATGATCTAAAGAATACATAAGCGATCTTTAGCAATACTTAATGCCTTTCAAATTTACAAAAAAGACAAGTAAAATGTATCGGTCGGTTTTGCCGACAGATGTATACCCTCAGTCAATGTTCGATTATTATATATAAGAAAATCGAACATTTACACCCGATTTATGGAAATCATAAATTACATCTCATTTCATTATCTCAGGATTGTGGATGAGATAGTATTGAGTATTGTCCCTTTGTGGGTGAGGTGCCAGAAGGGGTTCGCAGATATATAGCATCTTCACAACAGATTTTTGTTAGCAAAAATGTTTGTATGTGTGAAATTTGAAGAGAGTTGGATGCTTATTTCCCTTTTTTTGAGCGTTATGTTTTCCAAAATTTTGAACCCTATGTGGGGCAGTAGCAAAAGAAATGGTCCGATCTCTACCATCTTTATAACAGATCTTGTGTTGATGGAAATATTGACATGTACCATGTCTAGAATGGAATCGGATGTTAATTTCGCTGTTTGTGAACTTCATAATTATTCAAATTTTGAGCGTTTGGGGAGGTACCCATAAGGAGTGGACCGATATATTCCGTCTTACTACCAGATCTTGGGTTCATAAAATTGTAGGATGTGTGAAATTTGAAGACAATCAGACTCTTACATAATATTTTTTAAGAGTAATAATTATTCAAATTTTGACCCTTTGTGGGAGAAGCACTTGATGGAGTGGGACCAATACTATCCATTTTGGCACAAGTCCTAGAGACTGACACAAGTATTAGGATTTGCTAAATTAGAGCAATGTTAGATATGCTACCTTTCTGTGCAGAAAATATTTTTTTTTTTTTTGCAATTTCGACCATTTGTGGGTGAGGTACCAGAAGGAGTGCACCGATTTGCCCCGACTTTGGGTTCATATAAATATCAGGTTGTGTGAAATTTGAAGGGCAATCGGAATCTTACATCACATTTTATGAGAGTTGTAATTATTCAAAACTTTGACCACTTGTGGGGGACCACTTGATGGAGTGGACCGATATTGTCCATTTTCACACCTGACCTAGCAGTGACGCAAATATTAGGATATGCAAAGATGGAGCAAAATCGGATTATCCTTTCTCTTTTTGTGCAAAAAATATATTTTTTGAACATTTTGACCTTTTGTGGGGGAGGTACCAAAGGAGTGGACCGATATTGCCTATCTCCGAACTCGATCTAAGTTTGACAAAAATATTACGATGTACCCATTTGGACCAAATCGAATACTCCCTTCGAGAGTTATCGTGTGCACCAGCCAGCCAGACGGCTGATCGATTGCTAGATTGACTCCAAATGTTCTGAAAAGGAGTTGGTCCAAAGAGACCTTGGGTCTAAATCCGTTATTTCGACTAGGCACGTTTTGACCTATCAAATTGTATAACCCTCTGTAGCCATATAGCTGAGGGTATAATAAAATAAATAAAATCCAACTACTATTATCTAAAACTCGACCGTGTATTTTAATTTAAATTTTGCCAAAAAAAAACAAGGTCTACAAAATTTCAATTTTGAACAAATTCCACTTTGACAGAACACAACTATCCTTTTTGTATGTTAAAAATAAAAACTGTATAACAATTTTTTACATTTTTAATTTTTATGCTGCCCGAGTGTTGCTCCGCGGTATTTTTGGCCCATTCCCGGCGAAGCGCTTGCTTGAGGTGATCGACACTTTGGTATTTTTTAACCTTGCTTTCCATATACACCAGACACACTAGTCCAACGGAATGGTATCCGGAGATTTTGGTGGCCATTGTGAGCTGAAAATGAAGCGAGGAACCTCATTTTGTAACCATTCTTGGGTGGCACGTGCTGAGTGCGATGGTGCTGCTGGAATGTCCAAGGTCTGCGGCCAAATGTTTGCGTGTCCAAGGCTTTAATACATCCTCCAGAATACTTTCTCGACAATATTCGGCATTTATTCTGATGCCACGGTCAATTAATACGAGCAGAGAGTGACCATCGGCTGTTATGGCGGCCTACAGCATCACCATGGCCTGCGCATTAGTTCCGGTGGCCAACCGAAGGTGCACATTTCAGCTGACCTCTTTGGCAAGTAAACACGATCATTTTGTTTGTTTACAAAGTGCTGGACAACGAATGTTTTCTCATCGGAGAAAACCAAACCAAGCGAAGCAACTCTTTAGCTCTTTCGAGTCTATTTTCTTTCTTTTGCGATGTAAGTTATTGCACTTTTTGGAATTTCAATGGCTTTATCCCTCATTTATCAATATTTGCCGAATGGAATATTACTATCGATCAAGTTCTGCTTTTTTTTATTGTTTAATTTATTGAATCTTTCATATATTTAATGAAAATAACAATAACAATTTTTCATATCTTATATACTAATATTTTTTATAGGAAGGTTGTCAATACAATCACCCCATATTTTTTCATGCTTTAATTTTAATTATTGATATTTTTTATGATATAAATGTGTGTTATTTTGTGGGCGTGAATTAATTGAGTAGGTAGTTAAGATTAGTTTAGATACAGTTATATCTAAGTGAGTCGCGGACTACAGAAATAGTCTTACGGATATAATGTTGTTTTGTTTAGATACAGTTATATCTAATCATCCCGCGGACTACAGTAATAGTCTTATCGATTTCTTCACTAATCTTCCCGCGGACTACAGTAATAGTATTTTCGATTTCTTCACAGAAGCAGCTTCCAATTTAGCATACTACTACCTGTAGAAGTATAACAGTGGGCGACGTTCAATTGGCCAGTAGAACGAAGAATATTCGACTGTCTTCTTTGTAGTTTACTTACGTTAGAGGAACTAGCTGTGCCCCAGAGCTGTATGACATACGTCCAAATTGGCTTTATTACAGTCTTATATAATAGGACTTTGTATTCTAATTTAATAGAAGAACGTATACCAATTAACAACTCAAGATTGGCCTTTTTTAGTTTAATTTGCGTGATTTTTGCATAGATGTGTTGCTTCGATGTAAGTCTTCGGCCCAGGTGCATTCCGAGATATTTTATGGTATCTTTCAGTAGAACTTGAGTATTAAAGATTTTTATCGTGGGGCAAAGTTCACGTCTTAGAGCAAAAGTAACGTGTATGCACTTGCTTGCATTTACCGATATTCTCCATTTTGTCAGCCAATTTTCGAGAAGATATACATGGTATTGTAGTTTTTCCGACGCAATCAGAGGATCCTTGTGTATGCTCATGAAAGCAGTATCATCAGCAAACGTAGAGGTTAGAGTTTCATTGGTTGTGGGCATATCGGCAGTAAATAACACGTACAGAATTGGTCCTAAGATACTACCCTGTGGAACGCCAGCCAATATTTTTCTCGAATTTGAAAGTATGTCTTCCGATTTAACAACAAACGTACGATTTGACAAATAACTACAAAATAGTTTATGAGTGTTTTTAGGTAGAGTTTCACAAATTTTGTATAGAATTCCAAGATGCCAGACTCTGTCAAATGCTTGGGAAATGCCTATAAATAATGACTGCCCATAGAAAAAAAAATAGAACCAATGAGTTTATAGTAGAATGTATGATGCAGAATCGCATACGCCATTGTCAGAACGACATTAAACGCATTTATTTGTTAATTGCACCCTCCTGAACATTTTTACAGAAATTCGTGAAAATTTGATATCCCAAAATTTTGACTGCCCATAGAAAAAAATAGAACCAATGAGTTTATAGCAGAATGGATGATGCAGAATCGCATACGCCATTGTCAGAACGACAATAAATGCATTTATATGTTAATTGCACACTTTTGAACATTTTTACAGAAATTCGTGAAAATTTGATATCCCAAAATTTTGACTGCCCATAGAAAAAAATAGAACCAATGAGTTTATAGCAGAATGGATGATGCAGAATCGCATACGCCATTGTCAGAACGACATTAAATGCATTTATTTGTTAATTGCACACTTCTAAACATTTTTACAGAAATTCGTGAAAATGTCGATATCCCAAAATTTTGACTGCCCATAGAAAAAAATAGAACCAATGAGTTTATAGCAGAATGGATGATGCAGAATCGCATACGCCATTGTCAGAACGACATTAAATGCATTTATTTGTTAATTGCACACTTCTGAACATTTTTCAGAAATTCGTGAAAATGTCGATATCCTAAAATTTTTACTGTCCATAGAAAAAATAGAACCAATGAGTTTATAGCAGAATGGATGATGCAGAATCGCATACGCCATTGTCAGAACGACATTAAATGCATTTATTTGTTAATTGCACACTTCTGAACATTTTTACAGAAATTCGTGAAAATGTCGATATCCTAAAATTTTACTGTCCATAGAAAAAATAGAACCAATGAGTTTATAGCAGAATGGATGATGCAGAATCGCATACGCCATTGTCAGAACGACAATAAATGCATTTATATGTTAATTGCACACTTTTGAACATTTTTATAGAAATTCGTGAAAATTTGATATCCCAAAATTTTGACTGCCCATAGAAAAAAATAGATCCAATGAGTTTATAGCAGAATGGATGATGCAGAATCGCATACGCCATTGTCAGAACGACATTAAATGCATTTATTTGTTAATTGCACACTTCTGAACATTTTTACAGAAATTCGTGAAAATTTCGATATCCTAAAATTTGATTGTCCATAGAAAAAATAGAACCAGTGAGTTTATAGCAGAATGGATGATGCAGAATCGCATACGCCATTGTCAGAACGACATTAAATGCATTTATTTGTTAATTGCACACTTCTGAACATTTTTACAGAAATTCGTGAAAATGTCGATATCTCAAAATTTGACTGCCCATAGAAAAAAAATAGAACCAATGAGTTTATAGCAGAATGGATGATGCAGAATCACATACGCCATTGTCAGAACCACATTAAATGCATTTATATGTTAATTGCACACTTCTGAACATTTTTACAGAAATTCGTGAAAATGTCGATATCCCAAAATTTTGACTGCCCATAGAAAAAAAATAGAACCAATGAGTTTATAGCAGAATGGATGATGCAGAATCGGATACGCCATTGTCAGAATGCCATTCTAATGTTTGTGACTATGCGGTGCACTTGCTCAATAGTATTGTGGTTCTTACGGAAGCCGAATTGTAATATGGGGAGTTAACTTCCTTAGTAATGTTGTTTCGAACAGCTTTGAGAGTATAGATAGAAGACTGATGGGTCTATACGATTTTACCTGCGTTGGATCTTTTCCAGGTTTCGGAATCATTACTATTTCAGATTCTTTCCATACAGACGGAAAGTACCCTACTCGAAGAATGCTGTTAAATATAAATAACAATAGTTTAACGGCCGGTATTGGTAATTTCTTGAGCATGTTTGGAGTAATTCTATCTTTACTCGGGGATTTTTTTAGTTTCATCGAGGCTATAGAACTTTCGATTTCTTTTAAAGAAAATCGTATTGGATTCGGAACAATGTCGTCAATTAAAGGTTGAACAACTGTCGATAGTCCGGGATTTGGGGTAAATACAGATTCAAGGTGTTCGGCAAATGCGTTTACTTTTTCTTCTGTAGATCTTGCCCAAGTCCCATTTTCTAGCCGAATTGGAGATTCGTGGGCGATAGGTCTTTTCAAGTTTTTTGTGACTTTCCATAAGCTGTAGTCAGTTCTCTCTGTGGGATCCAGGTTATTTAGGAATATTTTAAGGTTTCGCTCTTTATTTAATCTGAGTGCTTGTTGTAAGAGTTTTTCACATTCTTTTAGTTTTTCCATAAATCTAGGTGAGCGGTGCTTCTGCCATTCTCTTCTGGCATTCCTTTTATCAGACACGAGTTTTCGAATGGTCGATGGATTGTAGGAATTATTTTCTAGTTTAGAAAATTTAGTGGGAGTGGCAACATTGACAGCGGTGTTGACTATCGAAGTAAATATTTTAACTGCATTTTCAATTTCTTCTCCGGACTTTAGAGGAGTGTTAGAATTCACATGTGTACTGACATATTTTTTGTACTTCATCCAGTTTGTATATTTATTTGGTAGATAATCCGGGGAAGTTGCGAGTTGAACACCATTTAATGTTATCATAGTTGGGGAATGGTCTGACGACAAGTCAAACGAGGGTACCACGGACATTTGTTCCCTCTTAATATTCTTTGTTACCGCAAAGTCAATTAAGTCAGGACGTTTTTGCAGGTCTGAAGGCCAGTAAGTAGGCTGGCCAGAAGATAACACATTCAGTTTAGCGGACGAAATGGAGTTTAAAAGCAGTCTACCTCTGAGTGTAATAAGTCTAGATCCCCAGAAGGTGTGTTTGGCATTATAATCTCCAGCTGCAATGAATCTACTACCAAAAGATGAGAAAAAGTGTGCGAATTCGTCTTTGCTTATACTATGTCTCGGAGGACAATATATAGCAGATATATATGTATTCGTTGAAGATAGTGCAACGGTTGTAGCTTGTAGGTGGTCAAACTTATATTCCGGCATGGGGTAATGCTGAATTTTATGAGAAATTATCACCGCGGTGCCACCGCAAGCTCTCCCACTAGGGTGTTTAGAGTCACTGTAACCGTTTATTCTAAAACAGATTCTAGAAGTGAAATGAGTTTCAGATACCAGTAAAATGTGTATGTTGAGTGAGTGAATAAAGTTTTCGACCTCGTGTTTATGTTGGCTTAAGCCGTTTGCGTTCCAAAAACAGGTTCGAATTTTATCTTTTTTTGTTTTAAAACTATTTGCATAATCATAGATTGATTTCTCACAATATCATGCATCATGCTTTGCATACTTGTCATAAAAGAATTCATGGTGACGATTAGTTTTTCGATAGATGATTCTATATTTGAATTTTTATAGTTGGGTGAGTCATTTCTCAAAGTATCAGAATATAAGTATTGCATATTCTGTGAGGGGAGATTGTAATTAGGAGCGGTGGTTTCATTCCTCTTGTTTAGCTCAGGGAACTCAGTTGTTTTGATATTAAATTGTGAATTTTCCCGTACCCGGTAGCTTGCAGAATTTTTGTGACTAAGCTAGCAATTTACAATACGTTTTGGTATGCCCATACTCTTGGCAGTTTGTACATTGAGATTGACATTTTCTTTTTTGTGGTTCTTCAATTTTCACACCGCGATTACAAAGAATCCTAAGGCTAAAAATTGGATGAAATTGTCCTTTTTCTTTAGTTGCGAAGATTGGTATGTTAGTTCTACCTTAAACATAGGTTGCGGAACTTTATCTTTATTGAAAATGTTGATGATAGACTTTGTTTCGAATCCTTCTGCTGCGAGAGCATCTTTTATGTCCTCTATGGGTGTAGAACTATGAAGCCCTTTAATGACGACGACTAGTCCTTTTGAGCTCTTGATCTGATAGGTGTAATAATTCTTCTTCTCAGAATCCAGAGCACGAACTAGGTCCTTATAATGCGACTCAGTATAAGTTTGCATTTTCGTCTCTTGGAGATTTCCTCGCTTAATGAAAATTAGGTTTACCCAATATTTGGGAGAGTTTGTTCACAAGATTGTTTGTAGTTTCTTCGCGAAGATATAGTGGGGGAGGTTTTTGGGATCTAACCGGTTGTATCATTTCATCAGTCTCGTTATTCGAGCCGAGAATTGAGAATCTCTTGTTGCGGTCATTGTTTATAGACTTTTGGGTTTTAGCTTTTAGTTCCTTGGTTGGAGTTCTAGAACTAGCCTTTCGCTTTGTTACTAAGGGTGGAAATACATAAAGCGCTTATCTGGCTGGCTTAAGTCATCGGCTGGCTTCTTCGGAAATGAACAAAGGAACCTAGGGCCAAAATCGAACTATGTCAACCTAAAACTACTTTGTTCATCTACGAAGAAGCAAGCCGATGACTTAAGCCAGCCAAATATGCTCCTTATGTATTTGCAGCCTAAGACATATCGGTCCTGGAGTAACTTTGTTTTGCTTCCTGTTTTTTTTTCAAGAGACGCATGTTTACTTGAAGCGATAGTTTCTTGATGTGCAATCGCATCGAGTGATAGCACCTTTATTGAATTTATTTTGGGCGTGTTTACATTGTTTTGTTTATATGACATTTCTCTTGTTTCGTTGGGAGTAGTCTCACCTGGCAAATGTTTGTCATGAAAAACTCTCGGCGATGCCGATTTAGAACGGCTTTGGGGTTTAGCTGTAAGATACCAGCTTTCGTGGCGTTTGGCGCGGTTGAGCTGAAATCTGTCGACGTCAACTTAAGGTATACGTTTTGCCCGTTCTCACTTACATTTCTCTCTTCCGTATGAGAGAGTGACATACACTTGTTGTTGTTAACACTATAACAAACCGATTTATGTGCTTGGGGAAAAAGAGGATAAAGTAGAAAAAAAAAACTATTTTTGCAAAAATTCTTAATAACAAGGATTTTTAGAACGTTTTTTTTTAGATTCTATTTCCTGATTTTATTTAATAGCGTACTGTTTGCTTTTATATTATTTATTTTGCTTTACTTATGAAAAAACACCTTTCAAATAAAACGCGTCCGTACTTAACGCCGGCACAAGCGTGATCATGTTGCTGTTTTCTTCCGTCCACTTCCTTGACGTCGGGCTAGCCTGCCAGTATCAAGTAACGAGCGATGGTACGAGACACAAAAGATTTATTTACATTTCAAAGCTGGAGTGTTCTAACGATAGCCACTTGTGGGTTTCCAGCCAAATATAAAGAAATCACACTATCATGCTTGAATTCCATCTATACATTCTGAATCGATTTGTGTATGTGCGTCTGTCAGTCCGTGTACCGGTCGCATTTATAGTTAAATTGAGTTGACATTTGGCACAGATCGTTTATCCGGCCCTATTGAAATTGCTCGATTTCAATTGTATTTTGAACACCAAATGTGTAGTATTAGCTCAAAATGGATATATTTTGGCACATACGACCGACTTGAACACATATGCAAGTACGTATATTTCGCACCTGATTTTGATTGAGTTCAAGTATGTATTTACCAATATTATTCAAAAGAATGATATGAATGACATGTACGCCATCTACATACATATGAATCCGACTTTTATATATCATACGTTGAAGATCATATTCACACATTGAGAGGAGTAGTGGTCCTAATATTGTTCCCAGCTTATAATCTATAGGTAAAAGCGGGGGACTCAAACCACACATCATTAAATGGGTGTATGAGCCCCATTCTAACCTATGGAGCTCTAGTCTGGTGGCAATCCTTCAGGAAATCATCTTACTCACGTCACATTGACAAAGTTCAACAAGCCGCATCCCTACTAATAACGGGTGCATTCAAGAGCACATCTCAAGCTGCACTGGACACCCTACTATGCTTAAGCCCTCTTATGTGTACGCTTAGTGGGAACAGGAAGAGGCAATAAGGAACAGACAATTAGGTGCGCACTTAGACTCGAAGAACTAAACAAATGGTGCAGTCAATCCTTTGGACATTCTGCGATCCTAGGGCGTGTAAGGAATGTGGGAGAGGAAGCCAACACTAGTGGTTATATCTCACAACGGTTGTACTTTGACCCACCTGACATCCATATAACTGATAGGGATACCTGGGTCCGTAACAATCCACCTTTCTGCGGCATAGCTGTCTATACCGACGGTTCAAAGATGGAATGCGTAACGGGAGCTGGTGTCTTCTGTGACACTCTTAATATTCGTGAATCCTACAAGCTTAGAAACGACTGTAGCGTATTCCAGGCGGAAATTTTTGCGGTCAAAAAAGCCATAGACCTGTTGGTAACGGGGAACAACGAGGTTAGCAGTCCGGTGACTATATACGTCGATAGTCAAGCGGCACTGAAAGTCCTAAGATCCTCTACTGCGAAGTCTAAGGTTGTTTTGGATTGCAGGAGATCATTGGAAAACACTGGGTTGTCCACCTAGCTCTGTTGGGTTCCTGGTCATTACAATATTCCAGGCAACGAGACTGCAGACGAATTGGCTAGGATAAGATCCGAATCGACTACCATTGAAGTTGAGAACTCAGTCAAACCACCCCTGTGCCACTTCCTACAGGTTATTTATAAACACTACTCGTAGAGAATTTAACAAAAATGGCTGCGCGAAAGGGGATGCAAGATCTCCAAAAGAATCTGGACCACACTCTCGGAGAAGAGAACAAGGTCGCTACTGTTATTGTCTAAACCTGACTTAAAGCTTGTGGTGGGTATCATCACAGGTCACTGCAAGATGAGGTTAATTGCCTCGAAATGGGACAGCGATGACATTTATTACTGTAGAATATGTCTTCTCGAAGAAGAAATTAAGACGATCGAACATCTGCTCTGCCTCTGTCCAGCACTCAATAACGTGAGACACGTGGGGGAACAAGTGCCACATAATTTGTCTTCGTTCTCAAACACTGACCCTACAGTAATTCTTCTCTAGCCATGGGATCACCCTTATAACTATATAAAACCTCTAACACCTTAACTATATTAAACCTCTAACACCTTACTTTTTTCCATTATTCTTCTTTTTTCCAATTTCCTATTAGGATGAGCACAATGGACCAGCAGGCCTCCGGTTGGTGGAGCGGTTACCAAAAACGCAACCGCGCGTCCTTTAACCTAACCTATCATACGTGAAAGATCATATATATACATTGAGAAGAAGTAGTGCTCCTAATACCGAACCTTGGGGAAAACCTTTATTAGCCCGCAATGACCCGGATATCCTGGTACTCAATTATACTGATTGGGATCTATTTGTTAGGCCCGATATTATCACTCCTAATGTCTATTCAAATTGACTCCGTGACCTCTATGTCAGATATGTCCAGCTCTAAACCACTGCGATATTTTTTAACCACTTCTGAAAGTAACCCAATATTGGTATGGACGAAACTCAGAATTCGACTGGGCACTGAAATAATCTTTGCATGCTTCCAGATCATGTACTAGAAGTAATAATAGAATTGAAAAACAAGTTATGTATGGAAATAGGCAAGAAAAGATTATGCAATAAACTTCGGATCCACTACATCCGGATCAATGCTATTAGATTTTAGGTGTCCAAAAAAGTTTATAACTTCTACATGTGTAATACATCGAAATTCAAAATTATCTTCAACGAAATGGTTTATTGTGCCATCATTATTATTATAAAATAATGGATTTGTATTCATTGTAAGAATATTAATGAACATTTTGTTCAGTTCATCAGGATTACCTTATATAAGCCTGAAGTTTTAATAGATTAATTATTGGTTATAAAAGGGACTTTTGCGTTGTAAAGATCAATTATGTTGAGAAATTCAACTTAATTTGAACGAATTTGTTTTTTTTTTGTGACTTAGTTTTTGTGAAATTTAGTTTTACTGTATTTAGCATAGATAAATTAATCTTTTAATTGTTAACCGGCTGATGCTCAAATGTAGCCGGTTTCCCAAGCCTACCAACCCCCTATATTCCGGACTATGGGGTGTACGCGCTCCCTACCTTATGAGTAGGTAATAAAACGTAATAAAAGAAAATTTATTAAAATAAAACTATTTAAGAGAGCGTTCACCGTAGAGCAAAAATGCGTAGGGTTGCTGTTATTGGTGGTAAAAGATTAAGAGAAAGCATTGGATTAGATAATAAGGGTTCAACCGATGTATTTGAACTTAAATCCTTTGAACTTTGTAAGATGTCAAAAAAATGGCCAATATCAATGTTGTTGTTGAGTCTGTAGATACAGCCTGTTTTGTTATTCTTTTTACATTTTTTGCCTTTTATTTAAATAAAAAAGTTTACTTATTTGCTGACCTCGTTCAAAGAGAAAACAGGACGTTTCATTTACATTTTCTCATTTTCTGGACTCAGTACTAATAAATTTTAATTAAATAGGAGGTTCCGTATTGGTCCTGCGAAGACCTAACCCAAGTCTGTGTTGTTGTGTTGCCAGCCGCCGTACAGCCTTTTCTCTTCATCGAAGAGTATGTGTCAGCCCCCAACTCCAAGTTTATCGGAACAAATCTTCTGGGGTCCGGGTCCGATCTTTGTAAATAAAATATCTTAGTCCCATCCTCTTGAACGTCGAGTAGCCGATTCGTAACATCACCGCTGACTAACTCAACAAGGCTCTTATATTGTAGTGAGTGTCCATGCCTTCGATGGTGACACGTAAGAACACTGTGGGGACAAAGGCCAGATCCCAGGAGAATGATGACTCAGTGACGTGTGCAGGCTGTCTTCGATCTATAATCGCATCTCCTGCAACCGGTGACACAATGATAGTCAGGGACCAGGTGACTTCTGGCTAAACAGTTCCTAAAATAGCCACGTCGCTCCACTGTTTCATACCTTTGATATGGAGTCTTGTCTTTGAACCGTTGGCATGAGCTGAGCGAATGGTCTTCTTGGCATAAACCGCATGAGTACTGCCAATGGCCTGGTCGTTGGGAGTCAGTTTGTTGTCGGACCGGCTTCGCTGACGTCTATTACCACTGGGGCGGCGTTCGGAAGCTACCTGTCGGGCTGAGCGGACTTCGGCTCTGTTTGGGATGCGTTCGGCTACAAATTGGCGGGCTGGGCGGACTTTGACTCTGCTTGGGCTGCGTTCGGTAACTAGGCGACGTGATTCTCTTCTCAATTGGCGGCTTGGGCTGCGTTCGGCACGCCAGTCTTGGTTCGGAAGGTAAGCTGTCATGTCTGGAAAGAAAATAAAAAGGAGTACCGTCGTCTCTTTTAGACATAAGTGTCCGACTAGTCAGTCGGAAAATAATTTGACAACCTTTGATATGGGTCTACTTATTGTACCACCAGCTGTTTTCATGTCTACCACTCTAACATTTTTGTCGGTTCCCTGATGGGTTTTGATAATTCGCCCTAATTTCCACTCAGTTGGGGCCAACCGTTCGTCTATAATAACAACTAGATCACCCTCTTTGAGATTACGCTTTTCGCATTTCCATTTGGTACGCCGATGAAGCTCATTTAAGTATTCAACTTTTCATCGACTACACAAAATTTGAGAAATTATTCTTAACCGTTTTCATGCGTTAACAAAGCTAACGTCTTTATTAGAAATATTCGGTTCGGGTGGAGCTAAAATCGGGGTACCGAATAAGAAAGGCGACAAATCGTTAGGATCTTCACAAGCTGGACTCAAGGGTCTAGAATTAAGACATGCTTCTATGCGAGTTAAAATTGTGGTGAACTCTTCGAAAGTAAAATTCATTTTCCGCATACTTTTTCTGAGATGATTTTTAAAAGACTTCACACCTGCCTCCCACAATCCGCCCATGTGCGGAGCGCCAGGCGGGATATACTTCCAACTAAGGTCTTGATGAAAATTATTTTGAATGGTAATATTTTGTATATTTTCCATGAAAGCTAGCCGATCTCGCTTTAAAAAATCAACTGCTCCCACAAAATTGCTTCCGTTATCAGAATATATACACGACGGACAACCCCGACGGCTAATAAATCGAGAGAAGGCGGCAAGAAAAGCTTATGCTGACAAGTCACTTGTGGGTTCTAAATGAATGACCTTAGTGGCAGAACAAACAAACAAGCAGACATAGTCTTTCGTAATAAAGCAAGCTCTGCCAGAATAGCTTCTAATATTAAGCAAAGGGTATCGATAAGAGGGTCCGTTCTGGAGGAAGTGACCCCATTATTTGACTCTGGGTTATTTTCTTATGAATTAAGCCGATTTTGCAATTACGTATTGTTTGTTTAACAAGCGATTTTAATCCGAATATCCAGAACTCGGACCGTAGTATTCTGATCACCAATTGATTACCCCCGTGTAGTGGATCTTGTGCGTAAACCCAACTAAAAGATTGTTCAATATTGACCAATGCGGTAGAATTATTGGATGTCGTTCATTGTAAGTAAGTACAGGCGATTGTACCAATCTGCCATTAGCTCTCATAACTCCCTTTGAGTCCAAAAAAGGATTGAGTGCCAATAATGAAGACGTAGAAATACGAATATTCTTTTCAAGTGATGCACATTCGTTTGCATAGAAGAATTTTTGACTCTGAATTATGCTACAACTTTTTCATTCCCGAGTTTATTGAAGAAATACTAAGATTCCTTCTATTGACTCCAGTATTCTTCCAAACCCTTAATGCGTATGCATATGATCAGTAGACCTTTATTAAAGATGAACAATTTCGTAAAGGGTCACCTCCTTCTTCGAACAGGGTCAGGGTTTTTACTGTTTTTGCCCTTAAGTTTGTTTGTTTTATCGGGGTTCTTGTATGCTAGCCAATGATCTTTAGGCATTTTGAGTCATTGCGGTCCATGCCACTAGAGTTCGTTACTAATAAGTTCGCTGGGTGGGCAACCTCGGCTGGCAATGTCTGCTGGGTTATAGACAGAGTCTACATGATTCCAATGTTCTACTCCAACATTTTTTAAGATATCAGATGTTCGGTTTCCCACAAAGGCTGACCAATGATACGGTGTTTTTTTAGCCAGACGAGGACTATTGTTGAGTCAGTCCAGTAATGAGTCGAAAAATTTGAATTTTGAGACTGTTTAATATTGATGATGTCAATTTCGACAATAGAACAGTTCCACAAAGTTCTAATCTGGGAAGTGAAATTTTCTTAATTGGAGCAACTCTTGTTTTGGCGGTAAGCAATGATGTTCTGATTTCGCTGTCTGCATTCTGCACTCTAATATATAATGCTGCTGCATGTGCTTTTTCGGAAGCATCGCAGAATCCATGAATTTCAACCGTACTAACTGTAGTGTAATTTATCCACCGTGAATTTTTAAATACTTAATGTCCACACTATATTTAACAAAGTTCTGCCAGTTTATGAGTGTCTTTGCTTTAAATGTGTCATCCCAATTAATTTTATCAAGCTAAATCTGTTGCATAACTAGTTTGGCTATTATACAATTGGATCAAGCCATCCGCAGGGGTCGAATAATTTGGCAATTGTTGAGAGAACTTCCCTTTTCGTATAAGCTCTTTTAATGTCCATTGTAGGTGGTGTGAAATTGAAGAAATCTCCAGCAATATTCCATATTGGATCATTAGCAGTCCATTTCATTAGCTCGAAACCAGCCGATTCCATAGCGGCTGCTAGCTCCATGCGAGATTTAATGGTGTCTTCGATCGAATGAACTTCAGCTAAAACGTCATAAACGTATAAGTTTTCCAAAATTATTTTCGAAGCTAATGGATAAGTTTCTTTTTGTGTTAATTAACCCCGAAAGTTACTGTTAACAACTCATAATCCTCTATAGGGTCATACTAAGTTTTTCTAAATAATATTTGTTGATACTGTGTCTGACTAGGGTCCATCCAAATCTGCCAGTACATTTTTGTAACGTCAGCATTGTAAACATGTCTGAAGAATCTCCACTTTAGTACTTGCAATACAATATCTTGTTGGGAGCAAGTTGAGTTTAGGGGCTATGCTCGGATCGTTATGAAATTTTTACCACAGGTAGGTATTTTTAACCTGATTACGGCAAAGTAATTTTTTTGTGGGGGAAATACCCGGTTACCCGGTTATTCGACCCGAAAGTTCAGATACAATATTCGATTTTTATCCGGTTCTACTGAACCGATAACTAATGGAGATCATTTGAAAGCTTATGAAAATACTTATCCAACAAGGGGTCACATGATGGGTTACTAGAACCGGTTCCAGAGTAATGCAAGAACAAGTAAAAAACATTAAGTTCGGCCGGGCCAAACTTTTAATACCCTCCACCTTAGGGTAAAAGAAACATTAGAAGAAATGTGGCAAAAACCATAAAAATGCCTAATACCGGAGGTACCGTTATATGGGGGCTATATCAAATCATGGACCCATACATGCAATGTTTCGCCACCGAAGCTGGAACCCATTATGACCAACAAATACCAATTTTCAGACAAATCCGTGAAAAAATGTGGCAAAAATCATCAAATTACCGAATATCGCGATGTACCGTTATATGGGGGCTATACCAAAACGTGGACCTATAATTACAATGTTTCGCCACACGAACTATGACCCATTATGACCCACAAATACCAATTTCCAGACAAATCTGTGAAAAAATGTGGCATAAATCATCAAAATACCGAATATCGGGAGGTACCTTTATATGGGGGCTATACCACAACGTGGACCTATACATGCAATGTTTTGCCACACGCTCAGGGACCCGTTATGACCTACAAATACCAATTTCCAGACAAATCCGTGAAAAAATGTGGCATAAATCATCAAAATACCGAATATCGGGAGGTACCGTTATATGGGGACTATACCAGAACGTGGACCGATATATCTCATTTTCAATACCAACCATCCTAGACACAATGCAAATAGCTCTGCTAAATTTTGGCGCTCTACGTCAAATAATGTATCGTGATTTCAACAGACAGACGGACAGACAGACGGACAGACAGACAGACAGACAGACGGACATCGTTAAATCGACTTAGAATTTTATGCTGATCATGAATATATATACTTTATGGGGTCTAAGACGAATATTTAAGGATGTTACAAACGGAATGACAAAGTTAATATACCCTCCTTTCCAAGGTGGAGGGTATAACAATTATATTTTTCACTAGTACTTTTTGAAAAACCCATAAAAAGTCAAAAATGGACCCATTATAGGGTATTAAAATCTGCCTACCTTATAACAGCCAACACTATTACCTTTCTAAAATGGTGTCATACGTGTTGATATCTTTAGTAGTTCCGAAGATATTAGTAATAGAAATCATTAAATTGCAATTTTTTCTCCAGTCAAATGTATCTAACCTCTATAGCATTTTGAAACAGACGGCCTTCGGCCGTGGCTTTAGATTTTCTCCTCTGGTATATGTCCAACACTTACTACGCGATCCATAGTTTTTCTAAACACTGTAATTTTGGTAGGTAGCCGGCCTTCGGCCTCCGGCTACGCGATCCATAATTTTTCTAAACATTATAGTTGTTGTAAGTAGCCGGCCTTTGGCCGGGGCTTGAGATTTTCTCCTCTGTGGTATGTCCAACACCGGCTACGCGATCCAAAGTTTTTGTAAACATTGTAAATTTTGAAAGTAGCCGGCCTTCGGCCGGGGCTCGAGATTTTTTCTCCTGAGGTATGTCCAACACCGGCTACGCGATCCATAGTTTTTCTAAACATTAAAGTTGTTGTAAGTCGCCGGCCTTCGGCGACTACGATCCAAAGTTTTTGTAAACATTGTAAATTTTGTAAGTAGACGGCCTTCGGCCGGGGATTGAGATTTTCTCCTCTAAGATATGTCCAACGACGGCTACGCGATCCATAATTTTTCTAAACATTAAAGTTTTTGTAAGTCGCCGGCCTTCGGCCGGGGCTTGAGATTTTCTCCTCTGTGGTATGTCCAACACCGGCTACGCGATCCAAAGTTTTTGTAAACATTGAAAATTTTGTAAGAAGCCGGCCTTCGGCCGGGGCTTGAGATTTTTTCTCCTGAGGTATGTCCAACACCGGCTACGCGATCCATAGTTTTTCTAAATATTATAATTTTTGTAAGTAGTTGGAATTCGACTTTAAAGACAATATCTTCGGAACTACAAAGCTATAAGAGATACGTATTAGTGGGTGAAAACTCAATTTCATGATTTGCATGACTAATATCTTCGGAAATATAAGAGATATCCATACCAATAGCACCTTTTTGGAAAGGCCAGAGTGTAGGCTACAATGTAGTATGCAGTTTTTAATACCCCATAAAGGGTCCATTTTTGAGTTTTTATGGGTTTTTCAAAAAGTACTGGTAAAAAATATCAATTTTCTCGCATTTCTCTAGAACCGGTTCTAGTAACCTCATCATGTGACAACTTGTTGGATAGGTATTTTCATAAGTTTTCAAGTGATCTCCATTTTGTAGTTATCGGTTCAGTAGAACCGGATAAAAACCGAATATTGTATCTGAACTTTCGGGTCCAATAACCGGGTAACCGGGAATTTCCCCCACAAAAAAATTACCTTGCTGTAATCAGGTTAAAATGATCTACACGTCGTAAAAATTTCAGGTCAATCCGAGCATAGCCCCTAAACTCAACTTAAGCCAAAACGACTTTTAATTTCGATGTTATTTTTTCTGGTTTTATGACTGCATGGTGCGGTAAATAATAGTTTGAAGTTTTTGTAATATCATTTTTAGGAATTTTTTATATGTCCCAACTCAAGGTATTCAAGGATAGTCTTGTCATATAATTCCTTAATTTGTGAACTTTTTATAAGCTTCCTCTCCATCCCATAAAATTGTGCCAAAGCAATATATCTTAAGTCTCCGAGTTTTTTAAGGGCAGGGTAACTATGTATCTACCTTCAGAGCTCCTTCTGATAGTTTCCACGTAGTTTTGATCGCAAAATACATCTTCATCTGGCTCCAAAACCTGTTTTGGGGTCGCTTCCACCTCCCAAAAACATGTTAGAACTTTTTCAATTGATATGGTGTTGCAAAGTAATATTAAAGATGAGGGGCCCTATATGCATTCCTATTAAGAGATGGTAATGACTTTAAAACAGGGGTCCAAACTTCTAATTTTTCCGAGATGAGTTGATTTATTCCAGTGACTGGAACAAGATGTCGTTTAGCTGGCAATTGTAAACGGTTTTTTAACTTTTCGATGATAAAAAAGGATTGTGATCCAGAGTTGATTATGGGTCGTGCGTCGTATGATTGGCCATTCACCTCTCACCTTTGTACGAGGGCTGTAAAGAGTAAATTGTCTACGGGATGTCGGTTTGTATTTCCAGAATCCTGAAGAGTCAAAGAAGAGATGTTTTCTAGTTCTGTTGTTGTTGTGGACATAAATGTAGCAAGAGCTAGGTCGTACTTCATCTCGTTCCAGAGGTTGTGTTGTAGTTAGGGTCTCCGTTCCCTTATGTAGCATCGTATGGTGTCTCATATTACAATTACAACCAAAACGACTTTTGCACTCCTTTACACCGTGGTTGGAGGATAGACAATTGTAACACAAATGTGAGATTTTGACAAGATGAATCCTATAATTCACGTTCTTGGCAATAATTTGTGGACAATCCCTTATGAAATGGTTAGCTTTGCAGATTTGACACACATTCTGATACTTTGGTTTTGTTTGCTGAAGAGCACTAATATTGGGTTTATTATTTTCTTGTCTCTGATTTAGAATATCCGGTATCGAAAAATTTGGCTTTATATTCCCAACTGATTCGTGAGTTTTAAATTTGTGGGTAAAAGAGTTATTAAAGTCTGCCCAAGATGGAGAGCGTCTTACATTCTTCAAATGTATTTTCGAAATCTTCTAAAAAAGTTCTTGGGAGATTGCTGGAACAGAGATATATAAGTATTGGGTCCCATCCCGAAACTTCGACCTTTAATGTTTCCAGTGTTAAAGTGAATAAAGTTTTCAACTGTTCGTTCACTTGCATTCTCTTATTCTCATATCAATCGGTTAAATTCTTCCAGGCTAACTCGAAACCATCATTAGTAAGAGGGACATGACTTATAACTTCCCTTGTTTTCCTGGTTGTCTTCTGGGTCAAATGAATAAGCTTCTCAACCTTACTCAATTTGGAGTTCGGATATAAATAGCCGTAAACAAGTCACGAAAGGTTGGCCAAGAGCTACAACCTCCCTTAAAGGTGTTGGTGTCACATGGTGACAATCTTGACAGTGGTGTAAAATCAGCTTTTTGTTCCTGCTGGGTCTCTCGTTTCGTTTTCTCCTCGGTTTCCTTCTGCTTAAGTTCTTGAATTTGACCATTAAGCGAACCGATTACTTTTTAATAAGAGTCTATATCCTCTAAGTATTGGGTTTTCAGTTTTTTTTTATCGATTGGCTTTTCCGTCTTCCTCAACAACGCAGTCTCGACATTCCACATAACATAACAACTCGTGATGCCTCAAGTGTATGTATAACATCATCTGTCTGCGCAATGCATAAAATTGATGCATAATCCCGCATTATTAATGCAATTCGAAAATTTCTCATGAATAATTTCCGTCATCTTTGTACGTGTATAAACAATTTTTTTGCAAGAATTTGAAAAAGTTCCCAGTTGAGTAAACAAAAAAAAAAAAATATATATATATATATATATCTCTATATATATATATATATATATATATATATATATATATATATATATATATATATATATATATATATATATATATATATATATATATATATATATATATATATATATATATATATATATATATATATATAGATATATATATATATATATATATATATATATATATATATATATACAAACAGATTCATATGTGTGGGATTGCTTGGGTACAGATCCAAATCTTAATTTGGATACTTTTTCATAGAAGAGAAAAAAACGAAAAATCAAATATTTCAACCAACAAACTTTAGAAAGTAAAAATTAATCTCGACAAAATTCCAAATATTTTCAGCAAAATGGATCAAAAAAAATGGTCAAAACATTGTTATATGTTATATATTCCCCGATGTTGAAAAAAAGATCAGAAGAAAAAAGTATAACAAATATTTTAAAAACCTCACAGGTTCTTTTTGCATATGCAAACTAACCTTGGAGGTTAGTTAACCTTAAAATTTAACGTTTGTCCACTTGTAGAGACGCCAATTTTCTAATTCCAATTTTGTATGGCTACTCCAATATGGCGATTATGTAAATAGTTTTGTTCAATAAAAAGTAGATGCTTGTATGTAAATATTTTCCAAAAAAAGAAGAGAAAAAATGGAAGATAATCAAAAAAAACCTTTCCAAAAAGGCTTGTATGTGTCTGTGTCAATCAAAATGGCATTGGTTTACAAAAGTAGCGTCTTCTGTAAAACTTCCAAAAATGGCGGATCAATACACCAAAAATTCCAATTATGTTTGCGGATGGACAAATGTTTATAAAATTCTTTCTCAACTGCCAACAATTTTTTCCAATTTTTCCAAAAAATTTAACGTTTTTGGGAACCTATGAATAATTTTCCAGATTCTTCCAAAATTTTCCACAAATTCCAAATATTTTTTAATGTATGTATGTGTGCAAATGTGAATGTATTTGTTGGTGTTACCAAATGTGCCATTTTTTGGTGTACTTTCGGATTGGATTTTTTGATCGGGTTTACCAAATTGGTTAACTGTCTTGTTTTAAAATTTCGTTTATTTTCGTTAAATTTTTGTTTTTTAATTGTTCGTGACTGAGTTTCAAAACTTTTTTGATTAAATTGGTGCGGTATTTAGTTTCTGTTGAAGTGGTTGTGTGGAATGGTAATTTATTATTCTTCCTTTTGATATTGGTTTCATATACAAGTCCGTGTATAATTTATTTCCATTCTGTGTATTTTTATGTTCAAGAATGGTATGCTGCTGTTATCTTCTATTTTAAATGTGAATTTTGGCTTTGTTTTGAAATTTTGTTATTAAAGTGTCGAAAACTTTAATTTTTTCCTCTTAATTATTGCGAATTAATCATTAATGTTAATTGAAAATGTAGGGTCTAGTGATAACAACCACATAATTTATTGGCTGAATTCAATATTGGCCTTGATTTCACCTCGGTGCATTGTATTTTGAACAAGTTTCCAGTTTTGTGTGCTTAATAATTGAATTCCTCTATCATTAGATGTAAAATATATGTATCTCTTCCGTTGTTTTTTACAAAATTATCGTGTTCTTTCATCTGCATTGTCGATTTTAAATTTTTAATCGTATTGGACATATTTGTTTTTGTCTGTTTTATGTTAAAGTCAGTTTCTTTAATTTATTCAATAATTTTGTGGGAAAAAGTTATTCTATTTTGAAAAAGGTGCTGTCTTGTTTGCCAACAAAGATTTAGAATTTGTGGTTCAATTTGTTATATGGGGGCTATACCAAGACGTTGACCTGTACAAAAAATTTTCTGTTTTAAAGTGTAGAATCCATTTTGAACTTCAAATACCAAATTCGAAAAAAATCCGGTGACAATTTTCTGTCTTAGGATGTAGTATCCATTTCGAACTTCAAATACCAAATTTAAAACAATTCCGGTGAATAATGTCGCTAAAATCATTAAAATACCGAATATCGGGAGGTACCATTATATGGGGGCTATATGAAAATGTGGACCTACATGGTCCGAACTTAACCTGCCTACTGGAAAAATAAACATGTGTGCAAAATTTTAGCCATCTATCTCAATTCATTCGAAAGACGGACGGACATAGCTAAATCGACTTAGAATTTTGCGCTGATCAAGAATATATATACTTTGTTGGGTCTGACATGAGTATTTCGAGGAGTTACAAACGGAATGACAAAGTTAGTATGGTGGAGGGTATAAAAAATATAAGATTGTGCTTGCTTTTTTAAATAAGTGGTAATAAATTAGTTGTAAAAGCAATAGCAGCGTGGATGTGCGCTACAAAAAGTTTAAATGTATGTACAATTTTTGAGAAATAATGCATCAAGGGACAACTATATATGTTTATAATGTAAATTAGGGAAGAATGAATAAAAATAAATAGTACATAGGGTAATAAAAAAACTGCAACAAATCTAAGTTCGAATTGATCACCTTTGGCACAAATTATGGCTTTTAAACAGGTAATGAAACTGTCACACGCTGCCCGAATGTTGCTCTGCGGTATTTTGGCCCATTCTCGGCGAAGCGCTAACTTGAGGTGATGGATAATTTAGAATTTTTAGTGCCAACCTTGCTTTCAAAAATACTACAGACACAATAGTAGATTGGTATCCGGAGATTTTGGTGGACAAGAAGCGATGAATCTCATTTTGTAACTTTTTTTGGGTGGCCCGTGCTGAATGCGGTGGTGCTGAGTCCTGTCTTTGGCAAGTAAACACGATCACTTTGTTTGTTTACAAACTGCTGGACAACGAATGTTTTCTCATCGATGCAACTCTTTGGTGTAAGTTCTTGTTTTGGAATTTCAATCGCTTTACCCTGAGCTCATTTTATCATATTTGCCGAATGGAATATTGCGCTATATTTAGCTCACGCACTTTCGAATGAATTGAGATAGTTGGCAAACATTTTGAACACATGTTTATTTTTCGAGTAGGAAGTTTAAGTTCGTGAATGGGCCATGTAGGTCCACGTTTTCATATAGCCCCCATATAATGGTACCTCCCGATATTATTTATTTTATTTATTTCAGCGACATTATTCACCGGAATTGTTTCAAATTTGATATTTAAAGTTCGAAATGGATACTACATCCTAAGACAGAAAATTGTCTGTGCAAGTCCACGTCTTCGTATATCCCCCATATAACGGTACCTCCCGATATTCGGTATTTTGATGATTTTAGCGACATTATTCACCGGAATTGTTTCAAACTTGGTATTTAAAGTTCGAAATGGATACTACATAGAAAAATTTGTGTGCAGGTCCACGTCTTGGTATAGCCCCCATATTACGGTACCTCCAAATATTCGGTATTTTGATGATTTTAGCGACATTATTCACCGGAATTGTTTCAAATTTGGTATTTTGATGATTTTAGCGTCATTATTCACCAGAATTGTTTCAAATTACGTATTTAGAGTTCGTTATTGGAACTTCAGTCTGTGATAGGAAATTTTCTATGCAGTTCCAGGTCTTCTTATAGGCCCCATATATCAGTACCTCCCTATATTAGGGATTTTGACGATTTTAGGTACAATAGCCACCGAAATTTTTTGAGATGTGGTATTTGAAGTTCTTAATGGATACTACACCCCAAGACAGAAAATTGTCTATGCAGGTCCAGGTCTTCGCACAGCTACGATATAACGGTACCTCCCTATACACGATATTTTGATGATTTCAGCTACATTATTCACCGTTTATTTCAAGTTTCGAATTTCAATATGGTAATGGCTTATGACAAACAATGCCTATGTAGGCCCACGTCGTATAGACCCCAATATAACGTCTATATTTGGTATTTTTAAAATTTTAACAAAATGTTTTAAGGATTTTATTTTTTGAAAATTTCCAAATTCGTTCCAAATGGTGAAGGGTGTACAAAGTTCGGCCTTGCCGAACTTACAGTTTTATTACAGTTTTATTCTCATCTATATTCTTTTTTACTTTATTCTCATCTATATTCTATTTTACTTTATTCTCATCAATTTCATCCTGTTGAATCTCTTTAGGTGAAAATTTTGAAGTTGAATGATATATTTCATTATAAAATTCCTAAGTGCTTTCTGGATAAGTTGTTTTATTGGTGTTTATTTAGTTTATATAAAATTCTAAAATTTTCTGCTATTGTATTATGTAGACGTTCTACATCCGCATTTCCTGTATGGCTATTGGGTTTAGTAAGATGTAAAGCTATGTTTTTATTTTGTAGAAATTCTTTTAGTCTAATAGAATTGAATTTATTGTCCACTACTATTTTCTTTGGTTTACCTATCCTAGTGAAATGCTCCTCTAATTTTTCTATAATAGTTATAGTATTTCTGTCATTCATTGGATAAGCTGCCGCAAATGTAGAAAATTTATCGATTACTGTCAAAAAATGAAATCCTTTCATTACATATGTATCTACGTGGATAATTTCATTCTTAGTAGAAGGAGCTTCTGTTTGAGAAAATTTAGTTTTAATGGGATTTCTATCATATTTTACTTCCTGACATATTTCGTATTGATTTATTACGAGTTGAATTAGTTCTAATAATTTTGGATAATATATTTTGATTTTAATGTTATTGTAGGTTTCAAGAATTCCGGAATGCATATTCTCTCTGATATGGTACAAGGAAATTTGTTTTACTGCTTCGACTTGTTTCTATATCTTGTGCTCTTATTGTACACTTTGTTAATTTTAGTTTTCTATTATTTGAAAACATTTCTATAAATTTTTCCTGAACTTTGTTGTAATTATGTTCTGATTGCTCTGAATAAATTCCTACGTTTCCTTTAGTTATATACTTCCTGAATATGTCTCCCATATTGTCAAAATCTGATTCGGCTATAAAAATTATTTTCTTTCCATGTATTGTTTTAAGTTCTTCAGTTTTATTATTAGTAAGAATTATTTGGGTCTTATATTTGTTAACTATTTCCTTTTTTATAAAGTAATGGTGTAGTAAATTTTCTTCCACTGAATGAACTGTTGCTAAGGTTTGATTATCGTCTTCTATTGCATTTACGGTATTTTCAAATAATTCTTGATCTATCTCTTCGTGTGATTGAGTTTTCGTTTTATTATCTTCATCATTTTTGTTGTCACTATTTTGTTCAATTCTACTCAAAAAATCTCCCACTCTCTGCCACCTTTAATATATTCTATATCAAAATCATATTCTCCTAACTTAACTAAACACCTTTGATGTCTTGGAGATATATCCTATCCTTTGTATTTAGTATGTAAATATTTAATTGGTTGATGAACTGTTAATATTTGAAATTTTCTTTCGTATAGGTATGGTCTTAGATAATTAACACTACATAAAATAGCTAAAAATTCTTTATCTGTTGCTGAGTAATTTCTTTCATGATAATTCAATGTCCTTGATACAAAACAAACGGGGTGTCCTTCTTGAGAAAGCACAGCGCCAATAGCATAGTTTGATGCATCAGTGGTTAATGTGAATTTTTTTTATCAAAATTCAGATATTTCAAGATTGGATGTGAACTGATTACTAATTTTAGCTTTTCGAAGGCTTCAATATATGTTGGATCTTTAGTATTAATTTTTGTTCCCTTTTTCAAATATTTTGTTATACGTTGTGCTACTTTTGCATAATCTTTAACGAATTTTCTGTAATAACATTTTAATCCTAAAAAGCTCTTAATTTGTTTTTCTGTTTTTGGCAATTCTAAGTCTTGTATAACTTTTATTTTATTTGGATTAGGTTTCAATGCGTCCTTTGTTAAAATATGTCCTAAAAATTCAGTTTTTCTTTTTCATGAAATTACATTTATCTATTTGAATTTTTTAATTAGCTTTCTCTAAAGTTTTAAAAATATTTGTTATTGCTTTAACATGTTCTTTTAGTGAGGTACTAAATATGAGAATATCGTCTTGATATACTACACAAGTTTTATTTATATAATCACGTAAAGTTTCGTTCATCAACCTTTGATATGTTGCTGGAGCCTTTTTTAAACCAACTGGCATCCTAATAAATTAGTCCATGAGGTGTTACAAAAGCTGTCTTTTCCCTATCTTCTTCTCTTATTAATATTTGATGATATCCCTTTGCTAAGTCAAAAGTTGTAAAATATTGTGCTCATCCCAATTTATCTAAAATTGAATCAATGTTTGGTAATGGAAAACTATCATCAATTGTTATTTCATTATAATCCACTACAATTCTATATTTTCTTTCTCCATAATTATCTATTTTCTTTGGTATTTAAATGTCCTAGTTCAATTCTACTCCAGTCCTCTGATGCTTCTAACGTACATATTTGAATATTTTTATATGGATTTATAATAAAATTTGTTGTTAGATTGCTGAAAGAAATTTTATTATTTATTACTGTATTAAATGAGTTGAGTAAATCTATACTTATTATAAAATTATACCTTCGTCCTGTAAGTGGTGTCACTTTCCACTTAATTTATCCTTCTTTAATATTAAATTGATCTGCTATATCTGTTAATATTTCATATTTTATCTTTCCTATTCCATGTATGGTGCTAAATTGAATAACTCCTTGCAATTTATATATTTTAAATTCATTTATGTTTTCATCAATTATACTTATACTCCTGTATCTATCAATGCTACATAGTCTTTATTTTTTATTGTTAATTTTATCATAGGTAAAAACTCTGATGTTGTATTTAGAAATAAATTATTTCTTAATAAATTCTTTCATTTTCATTTTGTTTACTGTCCTCTATTATTTCATATTGATTTACTTCATCTTCTTTAATTTGTTTATTATTGTCCTTATTTAAAATTGTTGAATCCTTTGCTTCTATGTTATCAGTTTCCATTCATCAGACTTATATTTAATGTTTTGAATTTCTACAATTAATTCACTTACATTGTTCACTTTCAGGTTTGCAATCATTCACTATATATAATGAGGTTCCACCGATGGTCTATATCTCAATTTTAAAGTTTCTTTAATAAGTTCCCAATTGTCTGGTTCCGAGATGTTTATAATTGTGTTCTTGGCCTGTCCTTGTATTATTTCATATAATATTAATCTCACTGCTTCCTTCTTCAAGTCTTCATTGTTAATAGTTGAAAGCAAATACTCGATGCTACAGAAAAAGCTGTTGACTGCTATTTCACCACTTCCAAAAGATTGGAATATGACTTATTGCCTTTAATATGGATTCTCTGGTACTAGTGTGTTGTTCTGAGCTTTGTTGTAGTTCGATGTAGGCACTTCTAAGCCTTTCAATTTGTTCATCCTTTCTGGCAATCTCCGCTAGGACTGCGTTGATGTCTTGAGCCTGGTTTTCCTTCCTCCATCTGTCAAATACTGTATTTCTCTTTTTCCTTTGTGAACTCAGTTTTGATTTAATGTGGTGTTCTTTTTATTGTACTATGTGACGGTTCACTGCACTTTTACTTTTTGTAATTTTAGTGGTGTTTTTTTGTACATATGCAACTTTAAAATACACTGCTCTTTATTGTGGTGTCCTTTTTATTGAAATATGTAACAGATTACTTCACTATTACTTTTTGTCATTTTAGTGGTGTCCTTTAATTTTCACATGTGCTGAATGCGGTCGTGCTGAGTCCTGTCTTTGGCAAGTAAACACGATCACTTTGTTTGTTTACAAACTGCTGGACAACGAATGTTTTCTCATCGATGCAACTCTTTGGTGTAAGTTCTTGTTTTGGAATTTCAATCGCTTTACCCTGAGCTCATTTTATCATATTTGCCGAATGGAATATTGCGATATATTTAGCTCACGCACTTTCGAATGAATTGAGATAGTTGGCAAAAATTTTGAACACATGTTTATTTTTCGAGTAGGAAGTTTAAGTTCGTGAATGGGCCATGTAGGTCCACGTTTTCATATAGCCCCCATATAATGGTACCTCCCGATATTATTTATTTTATTTATTTCAGCGACATTATTTACCGGAATTGTTTCAAATTTGATATTTAAAGTTCGAAATGGATACTACATCCTAAGACAGAAAATTGTCTGTGCAAGTCCACGTCTTCGTATATCCCCCATATAACGGTACCTCCCGATATTCGGTATTTTGATGATTTTAGCGACATTATTCACCGGAATTGTTTCAAACTTGGTATTTAAAGTTCGAAATGGATACTACACAGAAAAATTTTTGTGCAGGTCCACGTCTTGGTATAGCCCCCATATTACGGTACCTCCAAATATTCGGTATTTTGATGATTTTAGCGACATTATTCACCGGAATTGTTTCAAATTTGGTATTTTGATGATTTTAGCGTCATTATTCACCAGAATTGTTTCAAATTACGTATTTAGAGTTCGTTATTGGAACTTCAGTCTGTGATAGGAAATTGTCTATGCAGTTCCAGGTCTTCTTATAGGCCCCATAAGAAGGTCCACGTTTTCATATAGCCCCCATATAACGGTACCTCCGGATATTCGGTATTTTGATGATTTTAGCGACATTATTCACCCGAATTGTTTCAAATTTGGTATTTAAAGTTCGAAATGGATACTACAGCCTAAGACCGAAAATTATCTGCGCAGGTTCACGTGTTCGTATAGGCCCCGTATAAAGGTACCCCCGATATTCGGTATTTTGATGATTTTAGCGACATTATTCACCGGAATTGTTTCAAATTTGGTATTTAAAGTTCGAAATGGATACTACAGCCTAAGACCGAAAATTATCTGCGCTGGTCCACGTCTTCGTATAGCGCCTATATTACGGTACCCCCCTATATTCTGTATTATGATGATTTTAGCGACATTATTCACCGGAATTGTTTCAAATTTGGTATTTGAAGTTCGTAATGGAAACTACAGTCTGTGACAGAAAATTGTCTATGCAGGTTGAGGCCCTCGTATAGGCCCCATAAACAGTACCTTCCTACATACGGTATTTTGACGAGTTTGGGTACAATACCCACCGAAACTGTTTGAGATGTCGTATTTGAAGTTCGTAATGGATACTGCAGCTTGTGACAGAAAATCGTCTATGTTGGTCCAGGTGTTCGCACAGCTCCGATATAACGGCACCTCACTATATACGATTTTTTGATGATTTTAGCTACATTATTCACCGTTTATTTCCAGTTTCGAATTTGAATATGGTAATGGCTTATGACAAACAATGACTATGTATGTCCACGTCGTATAGACCCCAATATAACGGCTATATTCGGTGTTTTTAAAATTTCAACAGATTTTTTTAAGCATTTTATTTTTTGAAAATTTTTAAAATTCGTTCCAAATGATGGAGGGTATTCAAAGTTCGGGCAGGCCAAACTTACTGCTTTTTAACTTGTTTACACCTACATTCATTCCAATCTAAACATACATGACAAATAAAAAAATCAGCTTTTATTTTCATAACATAGAAATGTATGAGTAATTTTTGCATTGTCAAAAACATCAAACATCTAATTTTTCTCAGAAATCGTAAACAACACATATGTAGTACACTACCAGTACAATAATTTTTTAATGTTCCGCTATGTAATACGCTACGATTTTGTAGTGCTCCGTCTGCGGTACACTACCTTTTATAGTGCACCTACTGCGGTACAGAACGATTCTCACTGTGCTCTGGTACAGTATCACTAAAATATTTTTTAAGGGTTGTGTTCCGGTACGGTGCATTATTTTAGTGTACCACTCCACCTCGGAACGGTACAGTACCGTACTGTTTATTTTCGAACGCTGGTTTAAAGTAGGAAATTTGGTTTTTATTAAAAAGGAGATTATCACGGCTTATGTAAGATAATAGATATCGAAAATTTGAATGTCAGATTAAAATGAATAGTGAACAAAAAATATTCACAAAAAGTGGATAAGTCGTACAGCGAATTCATTGCATGCATTCTTATTTTGTATTATATGACTATCTGCTATGCGCCCCTTTGTAGAACAATTATTTGGTATTCCATTTCGAATGTAACCAATGGTTGAAATTTAGTCAGCATTGACAGTGGAAATGAATTATACTCTAATTGTTAATTGTTGGAGTCAAGCCCGAACTCCAAACGAGCCGATGCAATATATAACAATTTAAAAAATGAAATCGCATAAAATTAGCACAAAAAATATTGAATGATTTACAAGTTAATTAAGAAAATAATAAAGGAAAAAGTTTATATCAACAATAGTTCCTTTAACTAAAACCTACGCCGTAAGAGGAGGTTTTCCACAAAAGTCATAACACAATTGGTAACACATCCATGAACAGGAATATCGGTATCACCAACCGTGCGTCCCCTAAGTGTAAAAATTATCGGTAATTCACATAAAAATAAAAAAGGTGTGCAATTTCTAGATTATAAATAAAACAAAGCTATTTTGCAACAACAAACCACAAATATTAAAACATTATTATGTCGTAAAGTAGACAGAATTATGGTTATGTATGGAACAAGATAACAGATGGCCGCCGTGGCTTTGCTGACACACACGCGATCTTTTAATGAAATTTTAAATGTCCGTTTTGCATTAATGCTGCGGCATTTCATTAATGCAGCGTCCAGGACTGGGTTGTAGTCGGTTTATTCGCAAATAAAAACCCAAAACAAAAAAAATCTAAAGGTGTCAAACAGCTCGTTGGAGGCGCCAATTCTTGTCTCTAAAGTGCGAAATAACACGTTCTGGAAATGGCTGATGCAATAATTGAATTGTTTATCTGTCTGTATGTATGTGGCGTCTTGTTAAAACCACATGCCCTCCACATTCACTTCTTCAATTCTAGGCAAGAAAAAACTGGTTATCATTTCACGATACCGAACACAATAAAAAGGTCCAATGATTCATCCACCTAAAACACCACAGAACACAGTGAGCGTCGTTCTGGCAGGACTGGATGCGTTTCCATTGTGTAGCACTTACTTTGGCGGACCACACTGGGTCCACATAGTTTACAACAGGCCGCGATAGTTATAAGAAGTCAACCAGGTTTCTTTATCAGCTTCTCAATTGCTGCCGGCCAGATACTTGAGCACCTTGTTCCTACTTCTAGTTGTGGTATAGGGCGATGACACGGGGAGTTCGCATGAAATGCGGAATTTACAAAACATTTTTTACTTAAATTTATACGAAGCTAAGTTCATTAGATTTAGCCTGGAATAAAACTAAGATCCCTCGAATAACAGGATTAAAAAAAGTCCCCCATTATACTTCCATTACTGTGAATCTATCATTCGACGTAAAATCAAGAGTTCAACATTTATTCCGTCTTCAAAATGTTAGCATAATTTTAAGTAAATACAATGGATGCCTCAAAAATTATACAATAGACCTATGCCGCCCAAAGTGCGTATTGCTTGCTCTAAACAAATAATGGTATAATACAAAGGAATCGGTGAATAATATAAAAAAATTGTTGACTTATTTTCACCTGTTTGTAACAGTTACATAGAACGACTTTGGAGTAAATTATTTTTAATTGTGGTGTTATACGATCTTGACTAAAATATTTCAATTGGAAATGTAAATATTATTTGAATATTCCCATACGTAAATTGAAAACTAGTGCATAATTATCACATACTACCAAAGGTCATATAAAGAAAAAGGAAGATGTTGAGGCATAAAATTCCTGGAAAAACAGTATCCGCAGCCTGCTTTTGTATTCAACAAGAAAAATGCAGACTCAGTTAAAAATCCAAAATTAACAAAAGTAGAATAAAGAAAGTAGTTTTTAGTTGCAATTAAAAATTCTTTTGTTCAGGGACACACTTTGATACTTTCCCCAAAAAATGAAGTAAAAAGAGAGATTTTGACTCCGATTGGATACGTGTTAAATTAACAGTATATAAAAAACAAACATGTAATTTTCAGTTTCAGTACATACAGTTTGAATGTAAGTGTCGAAAAAAAGATAGTACATCGAAATTTTATGTTATTTTCAGTTTGCATCCGTTCTTCAATAATATAAATGTTTCTCAGTTTATTTTGTTCTTCTTTTATTTCAATACATATTTTTTTGTTTTTTTCCAAAACTTTAACATCGTTAACTGGGGTGTGTTTATAACATTACAATTTAAATTTTTAAACATTTTGCAATTAAACTTCAAAAAAAAAAAATGTAATCTTTTATGCGAAGTTATTTCATAATCCAAGTTTGAGTTAAAGTACAAAATATTATAAATAGCTAATTTATATATGGAGGCTAAAATTGTCCATGGAATGAACATACACGTTTTTTATGTCGGTGATATAAGCGAATTAAACTTGCATAAAAACAAGATTTACTTACTTTGTTTATTTTCGTACCAAATTTTTACTAGACGGTCGTTACGTCCACAAGTAGCAAACAATGTTCCATCTGGACTGAACGCCATATGATAAATTGGTATGGCTGTTTGACAGGACCAAATATTCTCCCAATTTGCGACATTCTCAATAGTTTCGTTTGTAGGAGTTTTATTTTCTCGATCACCACCAATCACAAATTTTACACCTAAAAATAAATATAAAATGTTACATAATTAAGCAAACATAATAAAAAATCCATAAAATAAAATTATTCCACAGAATAATCGATAACTTCACATTGAATCTACTTTAATTATATATTGGCTATAAATTGACCGCTACTTCGTTTCCAAATTCCAAATTTTAACTTTATCTGTTCTACCAAATCCAGCGGTCCTATATTTATTATTAACAGTAAGTACATTTTGCCTACATATAGTACGAACTTGACAAACTATACAGCAACCGCGAAAATTAACCAAAATTGTTGAAAATTCCAACAATAAATTAATTTTTGTTTCTAATATAAATGTGTCCTAAAGTTTAAAGCTCTCATAAATAGGAAATTAGATGAACCTTGGGCGCATCATTCGCCATAGATAGTGACATAGATGTATTTACCGTCTTGTGGCACACAAATATTTGATAATGAAGTCATTCTTGCACGAGATACTGTTGACCTTCCCTCCAAACTTAAGTATTTGTTTGGGGGCTGAGGAACTGACCACGCATACTTTTTAATCTATCTATACATCTATATATATAAATGAAAGTTGTGTTAGTTACTACGCTTATAACTTAAGAACCGCTCAACTGATTTTAATGATTCATACAAATTCGGAATTGTCTCCTATCCGAAAAGGATAACATACAAAAAAAAAATCACGTAAAAGTGTGATATATTAACATTTTCATTTTGACTTTTGAAATGTACAATAGTAATGTTTTATTTTGCATGATTTTTTTTCCATTTTGACTTACTTTTTTCTAATGTACATTTGTAGTGTTTTTTATATTTTATTTTTGAATTCGAATATTAATATCAATTTATTTAATTGACTTGATTTCTTGAGAACTGAAATTGATGACGGGTTACATGGAAGTGTAGTACCGAATTATGTGGTGGCGAAACGGAATAGATGATATCGAAATAATTTAACGCGGTCACACCAAAGTTAGAAGATAATAACCTTTTCAAAATCGCTAAAAAAAATTACGAAAAAAGAGATCTCATTACAAAAATTCTCAAAACGGGAAAATATCGAAAAAAATGTCCAATAGAATTGAATTTTAAAATAAAAGTACATTCTATTGACAAACTTTGTAAGGATCTTTAAACAGTTGCTGTAAAAAATCAGCGAACAAGTTGAAGATTTTTTCAATTTTTATTATTCTTTTGTCATTTTTTTTTTTTTTTTCAATTTGTATTATCATATTGAATTCAGTGGATTTTTTGTGAACGAAATAAAGAATAATTTTTCACTATATACAATTTTTCACCAAAAAATGAAATAAGTGCGAAATACGATTGTAACTAACATCTACCTTTCAACTCCAGGGCCTACATCGTGCTTCAGCTGGAAGATGCGCAGACATTTAAACAAACAAAAATGACCGAAAAAGACTAATGGGGCTCATTTCAAAGCGTGGACCTACTTCTTTCATGTGACAATAATCCGTCCAATGAGAGCTCAAAATGCAAAAATTTTTGGGACTACAATCAGTAAAGTACCAAATATAAAGGGTGCAAAATAGTAGAGCGAATGGGACTTTTAGTAAGAAAAGGATTTCTATCCTTCCAAAAATTCTTCCCGAACATTTAAGATACCTTAAATCGCTTTTGCATGACCTGCAATATGATATATGATATCGATCATAAATAACCATTGTATGATTTAAGCTATTTTTGGAGTCTTCGTCATTTTCTTCTATTTTTGGACCTTATTTGGCATCTTTGTTTCTAAGGGAGTAGAAAATTCTCGGAGTAGGGCCCATATTGGTCTTGACCACTAAAAAATTGTATTTATGCTACCCTGGCGTAAGGAACCATCGTACAGATAATTGCCACATAAAAATTTATTCATGTAAAGTCCCCACATTGGAGTATCCCAAGTCCACTTTCACATCTAATGTGTGGTCAGAAAAGAAAATTTTGTATTCTATTGAATTTGTAACCCCCAAGAGAATATTGGTTGGGAACGTAGATATAGATGTACATCCCAAATCAAATAAATTGTGAAAAACAAGAACAAATTATAAATATAAGAAAGTAGCACGGGACCGAATATTTGTTGAATCGTCATTGAATTATACTATGATGAAAAATATGGACTTTATGGCGTCTCCAATTTACAATTTAAATGACAAATAAGATGGATAAAATTATTTTTACTTATTTAAATCACGTGAATTTTTTTCAGTTTGACATGCTATGTTGTTCTGCTATATTTTCGATTTGGCCTCTATTTGTCATCTTGGATTATAAGGGGGTAAAAAGTTTTCAATGTAGGTCGATGTTTCGCAGTAGTGCCCATATGAAGGTACTTCCTGATTTTACCTTATTTCAAAGGATTTGGCTAAAAATGTGTATTTGGGGGGTGATAATCGTACACACAAATTTCAACATATCTACAAATTTTAGAATTTTCTCCATGTAATAGTACCCCCACAAGTCCACCTTTTGGCGGACTTATGAGAACTCTAATGCACAATCTGAGGTGTTAATGGGTTTAAAAAAGTAATTAACTTTGGCTATTCTTAAATCAGTCAGCCCTCAATTATGAGGTGTACAAAATACAGTAAATTCCAAATTACTGCTCATTTGACTAAAAACTAAAAATTAATCGACCAGTACATGAACACTTATAACAGTCATATCTTTGAATAATTATGCTTTGACAAATATGCATAATAGACTAAAACTACGGGCCGGCAACGCGGACAGGGTCAGCTAGTTATATTATATTATATTATATTATATTATATTATATTATATTATATTATATTATATTATATTATATTATATTATATTATATTATATTATATTATATTATATTATATTATATTATATTATATTATATTATATTATATCATATTTTATTATATTATATTATATTATATTATATTATATTGAAAATCGATGATTTGCATTCTTTACATACAGTCGCATTTTTATCAGTGCTCCAAAGTTATCCAAAAAACTTACGAAATAAACAATATCTACTTTCCAAACTACGCGTTACAATATTCACTTTGGCTGCCAAGTTCGTGTCATTGTCGAAGAAAAGATTGTGGTCTCCAGAACAAAGAAAATTAATTATATTTTATTACAACTTCGGCCGAAAACCTTTGATTCCACTGGAAAACGTTTTTTTTTTTTTTTTTTGCAACTAATACAGAGAAAGGCCAAAACAAACATCAGCTGTGCTGCTCTTTCAAACCTGTCCTGTGGTTCATATCGATATTAGTTATCGATAAGTCAATCAATGCATTTACTGTGTTGCCACATCTAATGAGTATCAAGCGCACACTATTATCAACATCACCTGACAACATAAATTGTACACCGAAAAAAATTTTTACTGGTCCAAATATCACAGGAGGAAACCAAGACTTATTCTCGTGGAGCAAACTAGGTGATTTGTTGGATGACAAATTAAGAGATGTAGCTAAGAAGGAGGATGTTGCTGCCATCAAACAAGAAGTTGATGTTTTAAAAACTGAGAACTCAAAGCTCAAAGACGAAATTCAAAAACTAACGAATCGCTTAGAAGTAATAGACAGGCGAAGTAGATCGTCTAATGTGGTGGTGAGTGGTCTTGTCTGCAATAACACTTCGACTGCCAAAAAAAATGCTTATTAGCATGAGTAAGGATGAGTTGAACGTAGATATAAATATCATGGGCACAAAGATGCTGTCCTCTGGCAAATCGTTTGTGTTTACCCTCGAAACCCAGGGTGAAGCACAACGCGTTATCGAAGCAAGGAGACAACTGAAAGGAAAAAATATTTACATACAAAAAGATTATACTGCATTGGAACAGACGACCAGATACAATCTTCGCAAGGTTGCCAGAGTCGTGTCAAAAATTAGGCCAAATATCAAGGTCCGATTAGGAGAATTTTGTATCTTTGTAAACGATATTAAATACACTTGGATGGATGAAAAAATTCTTGCCCCGACACAGAAAGATGCTGATTTTCTTGTCAACATACTTGAGTTATCTAATAACTCATACGATGTTTTCTGCAAGCAAACCTCCAATATAAATAATATAAATGAAAATTCGTCTTCTCAATAGCAATTTGATTCGTGCCATATAATATCTTACAATGTCTCAAATTTAGAAAGATGTCTCAGTTACGGTAACTTTTTAACATTCTTAAACAATTTCGACATCTTTTTCCTTTTCGAGACCCATGTCTTAGAAAATAAACAAACAAACTTCACATCCTACTTCAAAAACTTTTATATTCATTGGGTAGCTGCAGTTAAAAACTGTAGGTTTGGTAGAGCAAGTAGAGGGTGTTTATAAGGCTTCAAAAAAGAAATAAAACGTAAATACAGACTTAATTTTATTCCCACAAATGAATATCCATATTTATCTGCAGATTTTTACGGCAGTAATTTTTATCTAATTCCTGTCTATTTGAACTGCACTTGCTGGAAGCGCGATGCTGAAAAATTCAGTTCATTTTTGACTGATGTTTGTCCAGAAAACTTTTGTATAATGGGTGATATGAATGGAAAGAACAGTCATTAGATCAAAATATAGTTCGTGGTACAAAATTATATACAAACAGGCAGTCTAAGGACATAATTATTAATGCCCGTGGCAAACAAGTTTTAAACATATTGGAAAATATAGGAGGGATAGTATTAAATGGAAGAGTACGTGGTGACTACGAAGGAGATAGCACTTTCTGCGGCATCATGGGCAGTTCTGTTATAGATTATTGTATTTGTTCCACCTCGTTTTTGCAGTACTTTGAAAATTTTCACATTCCTTCGGAATCTTATTCTGATCATATGCCTCTTTGTCTTGAAATGAAAATTCCAATACGCCAAAATCAGAGTAATAAACAATCATTAAATAGATTATACTGGAAAATGTCATACAAAACACAGTACATCCAAAATATTAATTTGTTATTAGCAAAACAAAATACTACTAGTATCACTTCTGCTGACGATATGAGCCAAAGTATATCAAATACAATTAAACAAGCGCAAATCAAGAAACCTACTAAGCAGTTTTTTGTACCCCGACAGAGGTGGTTTGACTGGGCTTGTTATCGCTTAAGATCCACTATGTATAGACACCTTAAACAATACAGGAAAAATAACACGCAACGTAATAGATCACTGTACTATTCCTCAAGATATAACTTTCATCAATTGTGTGAAAGAAAGAAATTGCTTTATTATAATAATAATCTAAAGAAACTAGACACCGTAAAAACCTGCAAGGAATGGTGGACTCTGTCGAATACCTTGAATTATATAACGTTGTCCGCAAGTTAAAAGCTGATAAATCGCCCGATCAAGACGGCATTCCGTATGAGTTTTTTAAATACGCACCCTCTCTTTTCCTGCACAAAATACTTCATGTTTTCAATCATATATTTCTAAAGGAAGAAATACCCTCTTCATTCAAAGAGTCTGTAATGTTACCACTACATAAGAAAGGTGACATAAATGTCCCTGGTAATTACAGAGGACTATCACTTACTGATTCAATATGCAAAATCTTTACGTCTATTCTTTTAAACAGAATAAATTTCTGGTTGTCAACGCACAAGATTTTGAATGAATTTCAAGCCGGATTTAGAAAAGAATATTCGACAGTTGATAACATATTCAATCTTGTGAGTATAATCAACATAAATCAACTAAAACATAGACATACATACGCATTCTTTGTCGATTTTTCTTTGGCATTTGACCTAATTCCCAGAAACAGCTTATTTTACAAACTTTCTACGATAGGCATATCAAGAAAGATTGTAACAATAATACAACTTTTATATAACCAAACACGAAGTAAGGTATGTGACGGTAATACGTGCTCAGATTATTTTAAGGTGGAGTCAGGAGTTAGACAAGGTTGTATATTGAGCCCTGTTCTCTTTTCCCTATATCTGAATGACTTGCCAGAATTACTTCCTGGCGGTGTTGATGTCGCCAACACAAATGTTAAAATTCTTCTATATGCAGATGACATTGTTCTGTTATCAGATTCTCCTACAGGTTTACAGAAAATGATTGATGTACTGCAAGACTACTGTCAGAAATGGAGCCTAAAAGTTAACCTCTTGAAGTCCAAAATAATGATTTTTAGAACTGGTACCAGAATACCAAAACATCGAACTTGTAAATTCTTATAGATATCTTGGGGTAGATATTACGTATAATCTCTCATTTAAGAAGCACTTAGCAAATAAACTATCAGCTTCAAAAATTGCTATAAATACAACGTGGTTAAAATATATCAAAAGTCCAAAAATTTCCAAATCTAATAAGTTAAAAATATTTGAATCCTGCTCTAAATCAATATTGTCTCAGGTATGGGGATACCAGAAGCATGATGATGTGGAAAAATTGTTTAGATTTTTTATAAAGAAAATGTTATGCTTGCCTAAAAACACACCGAACTACATGTTGTATCTGGAAACTGGTCTAAATTCCATATTCTCTTCTACACTCAAAGCACATTTCTGTTATATTAAAAAAGTTCTGCAATTACAGTCAAATCGACTTCCACGAATCTTGGCTGAATACATTATAGAACTGAAAATTTCATGGGCTAACGAATGGACAACCCTATGCCAAGACATAAATTATATACATCCCAACATTAGCATTCCACTATGCTTCAATTGGAAAGATGTAATTATGTATCTACACTCCAAAGAAAAAATTGATTTTGAAGTAGCAGCACGAAACTCTCAGTTCCATGATTTGTACCCTCAGCTAGATTATATTGTAATCCCAAATCTTACTGCAAAATTTTCATCACGTGCAACCAGCCTAATCATAAAAGCAAGAGGCGGTTTGCTTGACTTAAACTCAAAGGCATTTAAGCCAATACCGGTGGAATCTGTTCTCTATGTAATACAAACCAGCCTGAAAAATACCTTCCACTTTATTGGTTTTTGCCCAGTATTTAATGGTTACAGAAAGAAATATTTTAATAAAATTTCAATGAATGTAGACGAAGTAATAAGTATATTAAATGGCACAAATTTATCATCGCTATACTCATATCTTGAAAACTGTATTAGGTACAGAAATTTATTAATACACGAATTTAATTTTTAATGGTTCTAAACTTACAAATGTACATATTTTAAATATATTGGCACACAGCATTCTTGCTACGCCAAATATAGATTGTAATTTATCACATATTTTATGTTAATTGTATAGCAAATAATTGTAGTTTACCAATCTATTAATAAATAATAATAATATTATATTATATTATATTATATTATATTATATTATATTATATTATATTATATTATATTATATTATATTATATTATATTATATTATATTATATTATATTATATTATATTATATTATATTATATTATATTATATTATATTATATTATATTATATTATATTATATTATATTATATTATATTATATTATATTATATTATATATTATATTATATTATATTATATTATATTATATTTTATTATTTTATATTATATGACATTTATTATATATTTTTAAAATTTTTCTCAAATGTGAAATAGGATAAGAGAACATTTTCGAAGAACTTGGTAAGAGGTTCCATAATTTATAGAACCTCACCGGAAATCAATTTATATATATATATATATATATATATATATATATATATATATATATATATATATATATATATATATATATATATATATATATATATATATATATATATATATATATATATATACTAGCTGGCCCGGTCCGCGTTGCCGGCCCGTAGTTTTTGTCTATTATGCATATTTCTCCAAGCATAATTGTTCACAGATATGACTGATATAAGTGTTCACGAACAGGTCGATTAAAAGTGTTTTAAAATACCTGTACCCATTTTTAAGCCGTGGGCTTCAACTATGTGGATGTGCTATACAAATCTATTAAAAAGTTTATATCAATCTTATCGCCATGTAGGGACCAAATTAATTTTTAATATGGTAAAAATCGTAGCAAAATCTTCCAGTAAATTGAGCAGTAATTTGAAATTTACTGTATTTTGTATACTACATAATTGAGGGCTGAATGATTTAAGAATAGCCAAAGTTAATTAATTTTTAAACCCATTAAAACATCAGATTGTGCATTAGAGTCCTCATAAGTCCCCCTAACCATGTCGGTCTGTGTGTCCGCCAAAAGGTGGACTTGGGGGGTACTATTACATGGAGAAAATTCTAAAATTGAGATATGTTGAAATTTTTGTGTAAGATTTTCACCCCCCAAATACAAATTTTTAGCCAAATCCTTTGAAATGTAAAATCAGGAGGTACCTTTGGGCACTACTCCGAAACATCGGCCTACATTAAAACTTTCTTCTACCCCTTATAATCCAAGATGACAAATAGAGGCCAAATCAAAAAAATCGCGTGATTTAAATAAGTAAAAATAGTTTTATCCACCTTATAATTGAAGGCAGAATGAGTCAAATATAGTTACTATTTTACACCCATTACCGCAAGATGGGAATTAATTTTATTTGCCGTTTAAATTGTAAGTTGGAGACCCCATAAAGTCCATATTTTTCATTATAATATAATTCAATGACGATTCGACAAATATTCGGTCCCATGCTACTTTCTTATATTTGTAATTTGTTCATGTTTTCACAATTTATTTCATATAGATGTATATCCCAAATCTACGTTCCCAACCAATATTCTCTTGGGGGTTACAAATTCAATAGAATACAAAATTTTCTTTTCAAACCACACATTAGATGTGAAAGTGGACTTGGGGATAATCCAATCAATTGATGAATGTGGTCAAAACCAATATGGACCCTACTCTGAAAATTTCAAATTTTATGCGAAGAGGTTCTCTACCCCCTTAGAAACGAAGATGCCAAATAAGGGCCAAAAAAAATTAAAAAAGTGGCCAAGACCCCAAAAATAGCTTAAATCATACGATGGTTATATAAATATGAAATCGGGTTGTACCCTTATCCGTGAGTTATGATCGATAACATGAACTGCAAAAGCGATTTAAGGTATCTTGAATGTTTGGGAAGAATTTCTGGAAAGATAGAAATCCATTTCTTACTAAAAGTCCCATTCGCTCTACTATTTTGCACTCTTTATATTTGGCATTTTACTGATTGTACTCCCAAAGAATTTTGCATTTTGAGCTCTCATTGGACGGATTATTGTCACATGAAAGAAGTAGGTTCACGCTTTGAAAAGAGCCCCATTAGGCTTTTTGTTTGTTTAAATGTGTTCGCATCTTCCAGCTGAACCACGATGGATTGAAAGATATTTCATTTTTTTGGTAAAAATTGTATATAGTGAAAAATTATTCTTTATTTTGTTCACAAAAATCCACTGAATTCAATATTATAATACAAATTGAAAAAAATTGACAAAAGAAGAATAACAAATTGAAAAAAAAAAATCTTCAACTTGTTCGCTGATTTTTTACACCAAATATTTAAAGATCCTCACAAAGTTTGTCAATAGAATGTACTATTGTTTTAAAATTCGATTCCATTGAAATTTTTTTTAGAGTTTTTCCCGATTTGAGAATTTTTGCAATGAGATCTCTTTTTCATGATTTTTTTTAGCGATTTTGAAAAAGTAATTATCTTTTAACTTTGGTGTGACCGCGTTAAATTATTTCGATATCATCTATTCCGTTTCGCCACCACATAATTCGGTACTACACTTCCATGTAACCCGCCATCAATTTCAGTTCTCAAGAAATCAACTCAATTAAATAAATTGGTATTAATATTCGAATTCAAAAAAAAAAAATAAATAAATATAATATAAAAAACACTACAAATGTACATTAGAAAAAAGTAAGTCAAAATGGAAAAAATCATGGAAAATAAAACATTACTATTGTACATTTGAAAAGTCAAAATGAAAATGTTAATATATCACATTTTTAAGCGATTTTTTTGGATATTATCCTTTTTGGAGAGGAGACAATTCCAAATTTGTGTGAATCGTTAAAATCAGTCCAGCGGTTCTTAAGTTATAAACGTAGTAACTAACACAACTTACATTTATATATATATATACTAGCTGGCCCGGTCCGCGTTGCCGGCCCGTACTTTTTGTCTATTATGCACATTTTCCCAAGCATAATTATCCACAGATATGACTGATATAAATGTTCACGTACATGTCGATTTAAAGTGTTTTAAAATACCTGTACCCATTTTTAAGCTGTGGGCTTCAATATTTAAACCGTGGGCTTCAACTATGTGGATGTGCTATACAAATCTATTAAAAAGTATATATCAATCTTATCGCCATATAACGGATCAAATTAATTTTTAATATGGTAAAAATCGTAGCAAAATCTTTCAGTCAAATGAGCAGTAAGATTTTCAACCTCCCCCCCCACTAATAAACATTATTAGCCAAATTCTTTGAAATATGGTTAAATTAGGAGGTACTTTCTTTATACTCCGAAACATCGACCTACATTGAAAACTTTCTTCAACCCCTTATAATCCAAGATGACAAATAGAGGCCAAATCAAAAATATAGCACAACAATATAGCATGTCATAGCTTTTCGCGTGATTTAAATAAGTAAAAATAGTTTTATCCACCTCATAATTGAGGGCAGAATGATAAGATGGGATTTAATTTTATTTGTCATTTAAATTGTAAGTTGGAGACCCCTTAAAGTCCATATTTTCATCATGGTATAATTCAATGATGATTCAACAAATATTCGGTCCCGTGCTACTTTGTTATATTTGTAATTTGTTCATGTTTCCACAATTTATTTCATATAGATGCACATCCCAAATCTACGTTCCCAACCAATATTCTTTTGGGGGTTACAAATTCAATAGAATACAAAATTTTCTTTTCTGACCACACATTAGATGTGAAAGTGGACTTGGGGATACTCCAATGTGGGGACTTTACTTAAATTAATTCCTATGTGGCAATTATCTGTATGATGGTTCCCTACCCTAGGGTGGCATATATAAATTTTTTTAGCCAAATCAATTGATGAATGTGGTCAATACCAATATGGGCCCTACTCTGAAAATTTCAAATTTTATGCGAAGAGGTTCTCTACCCCCTTGGAAACAAAAATGTCAAATAAGGGTCAAAAAATGAAAAAAGTGGCCAAGACCCCAAAAATAGCTTAAATCATAGATGGTTATATAAGTATGAAATCGGGTTGTTTCCTTATCCGTGAGTTATGCAAAACGATTTTAGGTATTTTGAATATTTGGGAAGAATTTCTGGAAGGATATAAAACCTTTTCTTACTAAAAGTCCCATTCGCTCTACTATCTTGCACCTTTTATATTTGGTATTTTACTAATTATTCTCCCAAAGAATTTTGCATTTTGAGCTCTCATTGGACGGATCATTGTCACGCTTTGAAATGAGTTTAAATGTGTTCGATGTAGGCCCTGGAGTTGAAAGGTAGATGTCAGTCAACATCCTATTTCGCACTTATTTCATTTTTTTAGTGAAAAATTATTCTTTATTTGGTTCACAAAAAATCCACTGAATTCAATATGATAATACAAATTGAAAAAAAAAATGACAAAAAAAAGAATAACAAATTGAAAAAATCTTCAACTTGTTCGCTGATTTTTACAGCAAATGTTTAAAGATCCTTACAAAGTTTGTCAATAGAGTGTACTATTACTTTAAAATTCGATTCCATTGAAATTTTTTTTTTTTTAATTTTTTCCAGATTCGAGAATTTTTGCAATGAGATCTTTTTTTCATGATTTTTTAGCGATTTTGAAAAAGTATCTTTTAACGTTGGTATGACCGCGTTAAATTATTTCGATATCATCTATTCCGTTTCGCCACCACATAATTCGGTACTACACTTCCATGTAACCCGCCATCAATTTTAGTTCTCAAGAAATCAAGTCAATTAAATAAATTGGTATTAATATTCGAATTCAAAAATAAAAAATATAAAAAAACACTACAAATGTACATTAGAAAAAATAAGTCAAAATGGAAAAAAATCATGCAAAATAAAACATTACTGTTGTACATTTGAAAAGTCAAAATGAAAATGTTAATATATCACGTTTTTACGCGATTTTTTTGGATATTATCCTTTTCGGAGAGGAGACAACTCCGAATTTGTGTGAATCGTTAAAATCAGTCCAGCGGTTCTTAAGTTATAAACGTAGTAACTAACACAACTTACATTTATATATATACTAGCTGACCCTGTCCGCGTTGCCGGCCCGTAGTTTTAGTCTATTATGCATATTTGTCAAAGCATAATTATTCAAAGATATGACTGTTATAAGTGTTCATGTACTGGTCGATTAATTTTTAGTTTTTAGTCAAATGAGCAGTAATTTGGAATTTACTGTATTTTGTACACCTCATAATTGAGGGCTGAATGATTTAAGAATAGCCAAAGTTAATTACTTTTTTAAACCCATTAACACCTCAGATTGTGCATTAGAGTTCTCATAAGTCCGCCAAAAGGTGGACTTGTGGGGGTACTATTACATGGAGAAAATTCTAAAATTTGTAGATATGTTGAAATTTTTGTGTACGATTTTCACCCCCCCAAATACACATTTTTAGCCAAATCCTTTGAAATAAGGTAAAATCAGGAAGTACCTTCATATGGGCACTACTGCGAAACATCGACCTACATTGAAAACTTTCTTCACCCCTTATAATCCAAGATGACAAATAGAGGCCAAATCGAAAATATAGCAGAACAACATAGCATGTCAAACTGAAAAAAATTCACGTGATTTAAATAAGTAAAAATAATTTTATCCATCTCATAATTGAGGGCAGACTGATTTCAGGATAATCAAATATAATTACTATTTTACTCCAATTACCGTAAGATGGGAACTAATTTTATTTGTCATTTAAATTGTAAATTGGAGACGCCATAAAGTCCATATTTTTCATCATAGTATAATTCAATGACGATTCAACAAATATTCGGTCCCGTGCTACTTTCTTATATTTATAATTTGTTCTTGTTTTTCACAATTTATTTGATTTGGGATGTACATCTATATCTACGTTCCCAACCAATATTCTCTTGGGGGTTACAAATTCAATAGAATAAAAAATTTTCTTTTCTGACCACACATTAGATGTGAAAGTGGACTTGGGATACTCCAATGTGGGGACTTTACATGAATAAATTTCTATGTGGCAATTATCTGTACGATGGTTCCTTACGCCAGGGTAGCATAAATACAATTTTTTAGTGGTCAAGACCAATATGGGCCCTACTCCGAGAATTTTCTACTCCCTTAGAAACAAAGATGCCAAATAAGGGCCAAAAATAGAAGAAAATGACGAAGACTTCAAAAATAGCTTAAATCATACAATGGTTATTTATGATCGATATCATATATCATATTGCAGGTCATGCAAAAGCGATTTAAGGTATCTTAAATGTTCGGGAAGAATTTTTGGAAGGATAGAAATCCTTTTCTTACTAAAAGTCCCATTCGCTCTACTATTTTGCACCCTTTATATTTGGTACTTTACTGATTGTAGTCCCAAAAATTTTTGCATTTTGAGCTCTCATTGGACGGATTATTGTCACATGTAAGAAGTAGGTCCACGCTTTGAAATGAGCCCCATTAGTCTTTTTCGGTCATTTTTGTTTGTTTAAATGTCTGCGCATCTTCCAGCTGAAGCACGATGTAGGCCCTGGAGTTAAAAGGTAGATGTTAGTTACAATCGTATTTCGCACTTATTTCATTTTTTGGTGAAAAATTGTATATAGTGAAAAATTATTCTTTATTTCGTTCACAAAAAATCCACTGAATTCAATGTGATAATACAAATTGAAAAAAAAAAATGACAAAAGAATAATAACAAATTGAAAAAATCTTCAACTTGTTCGCTGATTTTTTACAGCAACTGTTTAAAGATCCTTACAAAGATTGTCAATAGAATGTACTTTTATTTTAAAATTCAATTCCATTGGACATTTTTTTCGATATTTTCCCGTTTTGAGAATTTTTGTAATGATATCTCTTTTTTCGTAATTTTTTTTAGCGATTTTAAAAAGGTTATTATCTTCTAACTTTGGTGTGACCGCGTTAAATTATTTCGATATCATCTATTCCGTTTCGCCACCACATAATTCGGTACTACACTTCCATGTAACCCGTCATCAATTTCAGTTCTCAAGAAATCAAGTCAATTAAATAAATTGGTATTAATATTCGAATTCAAAAATAAAATATAAAAAACACTACAAATGTACATTAGAAAAAAGTAAGTCAAAATGGAAAAAAATCATGCAAAATAAAACATTACTATTGTACATTTCAAAAGTCAAAATGAAAATGTTAATATATCACATTTTTACGCGATTTTTTGGATATTATCCTTTTCGGAAAAGAGACAATTCCGAATTTGTTTGAATCGTTAAAATCTGTCCAGCGGTTCTTAAGTTATAAGCGTAGTAACTAACACAACTTCCTTTTATATATATAGATATATATATATATATATATATATATATATATATATACATATATATATATATATATATATATATATATATATATATATATATATATATATATATATATATATATATATATATATATACTATATATATATATATATATATATATATATATATATATATATATATATATATATATATATATATATATATCAAAAGTCCAAAAATTTCCAAATCTAATAAGTTAAAAATATTTGAATCCTGCTCTAAATCAATATTGTGTTACGCCTCTCAGGTATGGGGATACCAGAAGCATGATGATGTGGAAAAATTGTTTAGATTTTTTATAAAGAAAATGTTATGCTTGCCTAAAAACACACCGAACTACATGTTGTATCTGGAAACTGGTCTAAATTCCATATTCTCTTCTACACTCAAAGCACATTTCTGTTATATTAAAAAAGTTCTGCAATTACAGTCAAATCGACTTCCACGAATCTTGGCTGAATACATTATAGAACTGAAAATTTCATGGGCTAACGAATGGACAACCCTATGCCAAGACATAAATTATATACATCCCAACATTAGCATTCCACTATGCTTCAATTGGAAAGATGTAATTATGTATCTACACTCCAAAGAAAAAATTGATTTTGAAGTAGCAGCACGAAACTCTCAGTTCCATGATTTGTACCCTCAGCTAGATTATATTGTAATCCCAAATCTTACTGCAAAATTTTCATCACGTGCAACCAGCCTAATCATAAAAGCAAGAGGCGGTTTGCTTGACTTAAACTCAAAGGCATTTAAGCCAATACCGGTGGAATCTGTTCTCTATGTAATACAAACCAGCCTGAAAAATACCTTCCACTTTATTGGTTTTTGCCCAGTATTTAATGGTTACAGAAAGAAATATTTTAATAAAATTTCAATGAATGTAGACGAAGTAATAAGTATATTAAATGGCACAAATTTATCATCGCTATACTCATATCTTGAAAACTGTATTAGGTACAGAAATTTATTAATACACGAATTTAATTTTTAATGGTTCTAAACTTACAAATGTACATATTTTAAATATATTGGCACACAGCATTCTTGCTACGCCAAATATAGATTGTAATTTATCACATATTTTATGTTAATTGTATAGCAAATAATTGTAGTTTACCAATCTATTATAAATAATAAATAATAATAATAATAATAATAAGAATATTATATTATATTATATTTATTATATTATTATATTATATTATATTATATTATATTATATTATATTATATTATATTATATTATATTATATTATATTATATTATATATATTATATATATTATATTATTATATTATATTATATTCTATTATATTATATTATATTATATTATATTATATTATATTATATTATATTATATTATATGATTTATATTATATTATATTATAGTATATTATATTATATTATATATTATATTATATTATATTATATTATATTATATTATATTATATTATATTATATTATTATATATATTATTATATATTATATTATATTATATTATATTATATTATTATATTATATTATATTATATTATATTATATATTATATTATATTATATTATATTATATTATATATATTATATTATATTATATTATATTATATTATATTATATTATATTATATTATATTATATTATATTATATTATATTATATTATATTTATTATATTATATATATTATATTATATTATATTATATTATATTATATTATATTATATTATATTATATTATATATTATATTATATTATATTATATTATATTATATTATATTTATATTATATTGTATTATTATATTATATTATTATATTATATTATATTATATTATATTATATTATATATTATATTATATTATATTATATTTTATTATTTTATATTATATGACATTTATTATATATTTTAAAATTTTCTCAAATGTGAAATAGGATAAGAGAACATTTTCGAAGAACTTGGTAAGAGGTTCCATATTTATAGAACCTCACCGGAAATCAATTTATATATATATATATATATATATATATATATATATATACTAGCTGGCCCGGTCCGCGTTGCCGGCCCGTAGTTTTTGTCTATTATGCATATTTCTCCAAGCATAATTGTTCACAGATATGACTGATATAAGTGTTCACGAACAGGTCGATTAAAAGTGTTTTAAAATACCTGTACCCATTTTAAGCCGTGGGCTTCAACTATGTGGATGTGCTATACAAATCTATTAAAAAGTTTATATCAATCTTATCGCCATGTAGGGACCAAATTAATTTTTAATATGGTAAAAATCGTAGCAAAATCTTCCAGTAAATTGAGCAGTAATTTGAAATTTACTGTATTTTGTATACTACATAATTGAGGGCTGAATGATTTAAGAATAGCCAAAGTTAATTAATTTTTAAACCCATTAAAACATCAGATTGTGCATTAGAGTCCTCATAAGTCCCCCTAACCATGTCGGTCTGTGTGTCCGCCAAAAGGTGGACTTGGGGGGTACTATTACATGGAGAAAATTCTAAAATTGAGATATGTTGAAATTTTTGTGTAAGATTTTCACCCCCCAAATACAAATTTTTAGCCAAATCCTTTGAAATGTAAAATCAGGAGGTACCTTTGGGCACTACTCCGAAACATCGGCCTACATTAAAACTTTCTTCTACCCCTTATAATCCAAGATGACAAATAGAGGCCAAATCAAAAAAATCGCGTGATTTAAATAAGCAAAAATAGTTTTATCCACCTTATAATTGAAGGCAGAATGAGTCAAATATAGTTACTATTTTACACCCATTACCGCAAGATGGGAATTAATTTTATTTGCCGTTTAAATTGTAAGTTGGAGACCCCATAAAGTCCATATTTTTCATTATAATATAATTCAATGACGATTCGACAAATATTCGGTCCCATGCTACTTTCTTATATTTGTAATTTGTTCATGTTTTCACAATTTATTTCATATAGATGTATATCCCAAATCTACGTTCCCAACCAATATTCTCTTGGGGGTTACAAATTCAATAGAATACAAAATTTTCTTTTCAAACCACACATTAGATGTGAAAGTGGACTTGGGGATAATCCAATCAATTGATGAATGTGGTCAAAACCAATATGGACCCTACTCTGAAAATTTCAAATTTTATGCGAAGAGGTTCTCTACCCCCTTAGAAACGAAGATGCCAAATAAGGGCCAAAAAAAATTAAAAAAGTGGCCAAGACCCCAAAAATAGCTTAAATCATACGATGGTTATATAAATATGAAATCGGGTTGTACCCTTATCCGTGAGTTATGATCGATAACATGAACTGCAAAAGCGATTTAAGGTATCTTGAATGTTTGGGAAGAATTTCTGGAAAGATAGAAATCCATTTCTTACTAAAAGTCCCATTCGCTCTACTATTTTGCACTCTTTATATTTGGCATTTTACTGATTGTACTCCCAAAGAATTTTGCATTTTGAGCTCTCATTGGACGGATTATTGTCACATGAAAGAAGTAGGTTCACGCTTTGAAAAGAGCCCCATTAGGCTTTTTGTTTGTTTAAATGTGTTCGCATCTTCCAGCTGAACCACGATGGATTGAAAGATATTTCATTTTTTTGGTAAAAATTGTATATAGTGAAAAATTATTCTTTATTTTGTTCACAAAAATCCACTGAATTCAATATTATAATACAAATTGAAAAAAATTGACAAAAGAAGAATAACAAATTGAAAAAAAAAATCTTCAACTTGTTCGCTGATTTTTTACACCAAATGTTTAAAAATCCTCACAAAGTTTGTCAATAGAATGTACTATTGTTTTAAAATTCGATTCCATTGAAAATTTTTTTAGAGTTTTTCCCGATTTGAGAATTTTTGCAATGAGATCTCTTTTTCATGATTTTTTTTAGCGATTTTGAAAAAGTAATTATCTTTTAACTTTGGTGTGACCGCGTTAAATTATTTCGATATCATCTATTCCGTTTCGCCACCACATAATTCGGTACTACACTTCCATGTAACCCGCCATCAATTTCAGTTCTCAAGAAATCAACTCAATTAAATAAATTGGTATTAATATTCGAATTCAAAAAAAAAAAAATAAATATAATATAAAAAACACTACAAATGTACATTAGAAAAAAGTAAGTCAAAATGGAAAAAAATCATGGAAAATAAAACATTACTATTGTACATTTGAAAAGTCAAAATGAAAATGTTAATATATCACATTTTTAAGCGATTTTTTGGATATTATCCTTTTTGGAGAGGAGACAATTCCAAATTTGTGTGAATCGTTAAAATCAGTCCAGCGGTTCTTAAGTTATAAACGTAGTAACTAACACAACTTACATTTATATATATACTAGCTGACGCTGTCCGCGTTGCCGGCCCGTAGTTTTAGTCTATTATGCATATTTGTCAAAGCATAATTATTCAAAGATATGACTGTTATAAGTGTTCATGTACTGGTGGATTAATTTTTAGTTTTTAGTCAAATGAGCAGTAATTTGGAATTTACTGTATTTTGTACACCTCATAATTGAGGGCTGACTGATTTAAGAATAGCCAAAGTTAATTACTTTTTTAAACCCATTAACACCTCAGATTGTGCATTAGAGTTCTCATAAGTCCGCCAAAAGGTGGACTTGTGGGGGTACTATTACATGGAGAAAATTCTAAAATTTGTAGATATGTTGAAATTTTTGTGTACGATTTTCAATGTGGGGACTTTACATGAATAAATTTTTATGTGGCAATTATCTGTACGATGGTTCCTTACGCCAGGGTAGCATAAATACAATTTTTTAGTGGTCAAGACCAATATGGGCCCTACTCCGAGAATTTTCTACTCCCTTAGAAACAAAGATGCCAAATAAGGGCCAAAAATAGAAGAAAATGACGAAGACTCCAAAAATAGCTTAAATCATACAATGTTTATTTATGATCGATATCATATATCATATTGCAGGTCATGAAAAAGCGATTTAAGGTATCTTAAATGTTCGGGAAGAATTTTTGGAAGGATAGAAATCCTTTTCTTACTAAAAGTCCCATTCGCTCTACTATTTTGCACCCTTTATATTTGGTACTTTACTGATTGTAGTCCCAAAAATTTTTGCATTTTGAGCTCTCATTGGACGGATTATTGTCACATGAAAGAAGTAGGTCCACGCTTTGAAATGAGCACCATTAGTCTTTTTCGGTCATTTTTGTTTGTTTAAATGTCTGCGCATCTTCCAGCTGAAGCACGATGTAGGCCCTGGAGTTGAAAGGTAGATGTTAGTTACAATCGTATTTCGCACTTATTTCATTTTTTGGTGAAAAATTGTATATAGTGAAAAATTATTCTTTATTTCGTTCACAAAAAATCCACTGAATTCAATATGATAATACAAATTGAAAAAAAAAAATGACAAAAGAATAATAACAAATTGAAAAAATCTTCAACTTGTTCGCTGATTTTTTACAGCAACTGTTTAAAGATCCTTACAAAGTTTGTCAATAGAATGTACTTTTATTTTAAAATTCAATTCCATTGGACATTTTTTTCGATATTTTCCCGTTTTGAGAATTTTTGTAATGAGATCTCTTTTTTCGTATTTTTTTTTAGCGATTTTGAAAAGGTTATTATCTTCTAACTTTGGTGTGACCGCGTTAAATTATTTCGATAAATTATTTCGATATCATCTATAAATTGATATTAATATTCGAATTCAAAAATAAAATATAAAAAACACTACAAATGTACATTAGAAAAAAGTAAGTTAAAATGGAAAAAAATCAAACATTACTATTGTACATTTCAAAAGTCAAAATGAAAATGTTAATATATCACATTTTTACGCGACACCAAACACCAAAAGAAAGATAATTATTAATCAAAAGATAATTACTTTTTTAAAATCGCTAAAAAATCACGAAAAAGAGATCTCATTGCAAAAATTTTCAAATCGGGAATAAATCGAAAAAAATTTCAGTGGAATCGAATTTTAAAATAATAGTAAGGGTCTTTAAACATTTGCTGTATTAAATCAGCGAACAAGTTGAAGATTTTTTCAAATTGTTATTCTTCTTATGTCAATTTTTTTCAATTTGTATTATCATATTGAATTCAGTGGATTTTTTGTGAACAAAATAAAGAATAATTTTTCACTATATACAAATTTTCACAAAAAAAAATGAAATAAGTTCGAAATACGATGCTAACTGACATCTACCTTTCAACTACAGGGCCGACATCGTGGTTCAGATGGAAGATGCGAACACATTTAAGCAACCAAAAATGACAGAAGAAGCGTAATGGAGCTCATTTCTTTCATGTGACAATCCGCGCAATGAGAGCTCAAAATGCAAAATTCTTTGGGAGTACAATCAGTAAATTACCAAATATAAAGGGTGCAAAATAGTAGAGCGAATGGGACTCTTAGTAAGAAAAGGTTATCTATCCTTCCAGAAATTCTTCACAAACATTCAAGATACCTTAAATCACTTTTGCAGGTCATGATATCGGCCATAACTCACGATAAGGGTACATCCCGATTTCATATTTTTATAACCATCATATGATTTAAGCTATTTTTGGGGTCTTGGCCATTTTTTTCATTGTTTGACCCTTATTTGGCATCTTTGTTTCTAAGGGGTTAGGGAACCATCATACAAATAATTGCCACATAGGAATTTATTTAAGTAAAGTCCCTACATTGGAGTATCCCCAAGTCCACTTTCAAATATAATGTGTGGTCAAAAAAAAAAATTTATTTTATTGAATTTGTAATTCCCAAGAGAATATTGGTTGGAAACGTAGATTTGGGATATACATCTATATGAAATAAATTGTGGAAACATGAACAAATTACAAATGTATGAAAATAGCACGGGACCGAATGTATGTTGAATCGTCATTGAATTATACTATGATGAAAAATATGGTGGATAAAACTATTTTTATTCATTTAAATCACACGATTTTTTTTCAGTTTGACATGCTATGTTGTTCTGCTATATTTTTGATTTGGTCTCTATTTTCATATTGGATTATAAGGGGTAGAAGAATGCTTTCAATGTAGGTCGATGTATCGGAGTAGTGCCCATATATAGGTACCTCCTTATTTTACCATATTTCAAAGGATGTATTTTGGGGGGGGGGGGGGGGGGGGGGGGTAGGTGAAAATCTTACACAAAAATTTCAACATATCTACAAATTTTAGAATTTTTTCCATATAATAGTATCCCCTCAAGTCCACCTTTTGGCGGACAAACAGACCGACATGGTTAGGGGGACTTATAAGAACTCTAATGGACAATCGGAGGTGCTAATGGCTTTAAAAAATTAATTAACTTTGGCTATTCTTAATTCATTCAGCCCTCAATTATGAGGTGTACAAAATACAGCAAATTCCAAATTACTGCTCATTTGACTGGAAAATGTTGCTACGATTTTTACAATACTAAAAACTAATTTGATCCCTTACATGGGGATAAGATTGATATATACTTTTTAATAGATTTGTATAGCACATCCACACCTTTGAAGCCCACGGTTTAAATATTAGAGCCCACAGCTTAAATATGGGTACAGGTATTTTAAAACACTTTTAATCGACCAGTACGCGAACACTTATATCAGTCGTATCTGTGAATAATTATGCTTTGACAAATATGCATAATAGACAAAAACTACGGGCCGGCAACGCGGACCGGGCCAGCTAGTATATATATAAAAAAGGTGTGCAATTTCTAGATTATACATAAAACAAAGCTATATTGCAACAACAAACCACAAATATTAAAACATTATTATGTCGTAAAGTAGACAGAATTTTTGTTATGAATGGAACAAGATAACAGATGGCCGCCGTGCCTTTGCTGACACACACGCAATCTTTTAATGACATTTTAAATGTCCGTTTTGCATAAATGCTGCGGCATTTCATTAATGCAGCGTCCAGGACTGGGTTGTAGTCGGTTTATTCGCCAATTCTTGTCTCTAAAGCGCGAAATAACACGTTCTGGAAATGGCTGATGCAGTAATTGAATTGTTTATCTGGATGTATGTATGTATGTGGCGTCTTGTTAAAACCACATGCCCTCCACATTCACTTCTTCAATTCTATTCAAGAAAAAAAACTGGTTATCATTTGACGATACCGAACACAATTGACTGTTTTTGGCCTTGACCTGCTTCATTTTTATAAAAAGGTCCAATGATTCATATATATATATATATATATATACTAGCTGACCCTGTCCGCGTTGCCGGCCCGTAGTTTTAGTCTATTATGCATATTTGTCAAAGCATAATTATTCAAAGATATGACTGTTATAAGTGTTCATGTACTGGTCGATTAATTTTTAGTTTTTAGTCAAATGAGCAGTAATTTGGAAATTACTGTATTTTGTACACCTCATAATTGAGGGCTGAATGATTTAAGAATAGCCAAAGTTAATTACTTTTTTAAACCCATTAACACCTCAGATTGTGCATTAGAGTTCTCATAAGTCCGCCAAAAGGTGGACTTGTGGGGGTACTATTACATTCTAAAATTTGTAGATATGTTGAAATTTTTGTGTACGATTTTCACCCCCCCCAAATACACATTTTTAGCCAAATCCTTTGAAATAAGGTAAAATCAGGAAGTACCTTCATATGGGCACTACTGCGAAACATCGACCTACATTGAAAACTTTCTTCACCCCTTATAATCCAAGATGACAAATAGAGGTTAAATCGAAAATATAGCAGAACAACATAGCATGTCAAACTGAAAAAAATTCACGTGATTTAAATAAGTAAAAATAATTTTATCCATCTCATAATTGAGGGCAGACTGATTTCAGGATAATCAAATATAATTACTATTTTACTCCAATTACCGTAAGATGGGAACTAATTTTATTTGTCATTTAAATTGTAAATTGGAGACGCCATAAAGTCCATATTTTTCATCATAGTATAATTCAATGACGATTCAACAAATATTCGGTCCCGTGCTACTTTCTTATATTTATAATTTGTTCTTGTTTTTCACAATTTATTTGATTTGGGATGTAAATCTATATCTACGTTCCCAACCAATATTCTCTTGGGGGTTACAAATTCAATAGAATACAAAATTTTCTTTTCTGACCACACATTAGATGTGAAAGTGGACTTGGGATACTCCAATGTGGGGACTTTACATGAATAAATTTCTATGTGGCAATTATCTGTACGATGGTTCCTTACGCCAGGGTAGCATAAATACAATTTTTTAGTGGTCAAGACCAATATGGGCCCTACTCCGAGAATTTTCTACTCCCTTAGAAACAAAGATGCCAAATAAGGGCCAAAAATAGAAGAAAATGAGGAAGACTCCAAAAATAGCTTAAATCATACAATGTTTATTTATGATCGATATCATATATCATATTGCAGGTCATGAAAAAGCGATTTAAGGTATCTTAAATATTCGGGAAGAATTTTTGGAAGGATAGAAATCCTTTTCCTACTAAAAGTCCCATTCGCTCTACTATTTTGCACCCTTTATATTTGGTACTTTACTGATTGTAGTACCAAAATTTTTTGCATTTTGAGCTCTCATTGGACGGATTATTGTCACATGAAAGAAGTAGGTCCACGCTTTGAAATTAGCCCCATTAGCCTTTTTCGGTCATTTTTGTTTGTTTAAATGTCTGCGCATCTTCCAGCTGAAGCACGATGTAGGCCCTGGAGTTGAAAGGTAGATGTTAGTTACAATCGTATTTCGCACTTATTTCATTTTTTGGTGAAAAATTGTATATAGTGAAAAATTATTCTTTATTTCGTTCACAAAAAATCCACTGAATTCAATATGATAATACAAATTGAAAAAAAAAAATGACAAAAGAATAATAACAAATTGAAAATATCTTCAACTTGTTCGCTGATTTTTTACAGGAACTGTTTAAAGATCCTTACAAAGTTTGTCAATAGAATGTACTTTTATTTTAAAATTCAATTCCATTGGACATTTTTTTCGATATTTTCCCGTTTTGAGAATTTTTGTAATGAGATCTCTTTTTTCGTAATTTTTTTTTAGCGATTTTGAAAAGGTTATTATCTTCTAACTTTGGTGTGACCGCGTTAAATTATTTCGATATCATATATTCCGTTTCGCCACCACATAATTCGGTACTACACTTCCATGTAACCCGTCATCAATTTCAGTTCTCAAGAAATCAAGTCAATTAAATAAATTGATATTAATATTCGAATTCAAAAATAAAATATAAAAAACACTACAAATGTACATTAGAAAAAAGTAAGTCAAAATGGAAAAAAATCATGCAAAATAAAACATTACTATTGTACATTTCAAAAGTCAAAATGAAAATGTTAATATATCACATTTTCACGTGATTTTTTTGTATATTATCCTTTTCGGATAGGAGACAATTCCGACTTTGTATGAATCATTAAAATCAGTTCAGCGGTTCTTAAGTTATAAGCGTAGTAACTAACACAACTTTCATTTATATATATAGATGTATAGATAGATTAAAAAGTATGCGTGGTCAGTTCCTCAGCCCCCAAACAAATACTTAAGGTTGGAGGGAAGGTCAACAGTATCTCGTGCAATAATTTTTAAACCAATATCTTGTTTATTTGGGAAATATAAGGATTTTAGATAAATCGAAATAGTGGGCGTAAAAGGAGGCGTGGTCAATATTTTTTTCTTTAAAAACCTAACTCGGGGTATGACAAACGTTTGTACAAAAAATTATGCAAATCGGTCCAGCCGTTTTCAACTGATTCCGTTACCAACAAACAACAACAACGGTTCTTAAGTTATAAGCGTAGTAACTAACACAACTTACATTTATATATATATATATATATATATATATATATATATATATATATATATATATATATATATATATATATATATATATATATATATATATATATATATATAAATGTAAGTTGTGTTAGTTACTACGCTTATAACTTAAGAACCGCTGGACTGATTTTAACGATTCACACAAATTCGGAGTTGTCTCCTCTCCGAAAAGGATAATATCCAAAAAAATCGAGTAAAAACGTGATATATTAACATTTTCATTTTGACTTTTCAAATGTACAACAGTAATGTTTTATTTTGCATGATTTTTTTCCATTTTGACTTATTTTTTCTAATGTACATTTGTAGTGTTTTTTTATATTTTTTATTTTTGAATTCGAATATTAATACCAATTTATTTAATTGACTTGATTTCTTGAGAACTAAAATTGATGGCGGGTTACATGGAAGTGTAGTACCGAATTATGTGGTGGCGAAACGGAATAGATGATATCGAAATAATTTAACGCGGTCACACCAACGTTAAAAGATACTTTTTCAAAATCGCTAAAAAATCATGAAAAAAAGATCTCATTGCAAAAATTCTCAAATCTGGAAAAAATTAAAAAAAAAAAATTTCAATGGAATCGAATTTTAAAGTAATAGTACACTCTATTGACAAACTTTGTAAGGATCTTTAAACATTTGCTGTAAAAATCAGCGAACAAGTTGAAGATTTTTTCAATTTGTTATTCCTTTTTTTGTCATTTTTTTTTCAATTTGTATTATCATATTGAATTCAGTGGATTTTTTGTGAACCAAATAAAGAATAATTTTTCACTAAAAAAATGAAATAAGTGCGAAATAGGATGTTGACTGACATCTACCTTTCAACTCCAGGGCCTACATCGTGGTTCAGCTGGAAGATGCGAACACATTTAAACTCATTTCAAAGCGTGACAATGATCCGTCCAATGAGAGCTCAAAATGTAAAATTCTTTGGGAGAATAATTAGTAAAATACCAAATATAAAAGGTGCAAGAAAAGGTTTTATATCCTTCCAGAAATTCTTCCCAAATATTCAAAATACCTAAAATCGTTTTGCATAACTCACGGATAAGGAAACAACCCGATTTCATATTTATATAACCATCTATGATTTAAGCTATTTTTGGGGTCTTGGCCAATTTTTTCATTTTTTGACCCTTATTTGACATTTTTGTTTCCAAGGGGGTAGAGAACCTCTTCGCATAAAATTTGAAATTTTCAGAGTAGGGCCCATATTGGTATTGACCACATTCATCAATTGATTTGGCTAAAAAATTTTATATATGCCACCCTAGGGTAGGGAACCATCATACAGATAATTGCCACATAGGAATTAATTTAAGTAAAGTCCCCACATTGGAGTATCCCCAAGTCCACTTTCACATCTAATGTGTGGTCAGAAAAGAAAATTTTGTATTCTATTGAATTTGTAACCCCCAAAAGAATATTGGTTGGGAACGTAGATTTGGGATGTGCATCTATATGAAATAAATTGTGGAAACATGAACAAATTACAAATATAACAAAGTAGCACGGGACCGAATATTTGTTGAATCATCATTGAATTATACCATGATGAAAATATGGACTTTAAGGGGTCTCCAACTTACAATTTAAATGACAAATAAAATTAAATCCCATCTTATCATTCTGCCCTCAATTATGAGGTGGATAAAACTATTTTTACTTATTTAAATCACGCGAAAAGCTATGACATGCTATATTGTTGTGCTATATTTTTGATTTGGCCTCTATTTGTCATCTTGGATTATAAGGGGTTGAAGAAAGTTTTCAATGTAGGTCGATGTTTCGGAGTATAAAGAAAGTACCTCCTAATTTAACCATATTTCAAAGAATTTGGCTAATAATGTTTATTAGTGGGGGGGAGGTTGAAAATCTTACTGCTCATTTGACTGAAAGATTTTGCTACGATTTTTACCATATTAAAAATTAATTTGATCCCTTATATGGCGATAAGATTGATATATACTTTTTAATAGATTTGTATAGCACATCCACATAGTTGAAGCCCACGGTTTAAATATTGAAGCCCACAGCTTAAAAATGGGTACAGGTATTTTAAAACACTTTAAATCGACATGCACGTGAACATTTATATCAGTCATATCTGTGGATAATTATGCTTGGGAAAATGTGCGGGCAACGCGGACCGGGCCAGCTAGTATATATATATATATATATATATATATATATATATATATATATATATATATATATATATATATATATATATATATATATATATATATATATATATATATATATATATATATATATATATATATATATATATAGTATATATATATATAAAATGATGCAAAATAAAACATTACTATTGAACATTTCATATATATATATATATACTAGCTGGCCCAGTCCGCGTTGCCGGCCCGTACTTTTAGTCTTTAAAGCATAATAAATTACAGATCTGACTTATGTAGGCGGCACAATTTTGATTATAAGTAATGACTTGATTATGAGTAATACCTCCATGACTAAATATAAATTAATATTCATGGCAAAAATTATTATCACGGTCGGTTTTAAATATTTTGAATAGCCTGATCTTATTTTTCAGCTATAGGCTTTAATTTGAGTGTTAAATACCTTTATGATAAAGAACATCTATAATATCCCCATGTGAAAATTCAGCTCAATTTTTGATATTGTAAAAAGCATTCAAATGAGCTATAATTTGAAATTTGTATTTCCAACGTTTAAAATCCCGTACTGCGTGGTATTCAGTTTTGTCCACCTCATACTTGAAGGCAGAATGTTGTCAGAATAGCCAAAAAAATTACTCTTTTGCTCCGATTACCGTAAGATGGACATTAATTGTTTGTCATTTAAATTTTGCGGTGGAGATCCAATAAAGTTACTTTATAATTTCGTATTTTTTCATGTTTCTGCCACAATTTCCGACTGAATGAGTCCCAGATTGACATTTCGGAGTTTATTTCATATAGATGTACATCCCAAATCTACGTTCCCAACCAATATTCTCTTGGGGGTTACAAATTCAATAGAATACCAAATTTTCTTTTCTGACCACACATTGGTTGGGAAAGTGGACTTGGGGGTATACTAATGTGGGGACTATACTTAAATAAATCCCTATGAGGATAATTATCTGTAAGATGATTTTTTATCCCAGGGTTTTTTACCCCTGGTAGCCTCAAGACTAAGATGCGCGCTTTTCCGAAAAATAAAAATTTATAAGAAGAGGTTTTCTTCCCCCTTAGAAACAAAGATGTCAAATAAGGGCCAAAAAATGAAAAAAAGTGACCAAGACCCCGAAAATACCTTAAATCATATGATGGTGATACCAAAACGTGATAATTTTTTGCAAAGATGGTTTCTTCTTAAATTATCAACATAAGCTAAAATTAGTACGAAAAATATGGTTAAAATGTAGAATATACTTGAAATCGGGTTGTTCCGTTATCAGGGGTTATGATCCATATCATGACCTGCCAAAGCGATTAAAGGTATCTTGAATGTTTAGGTAGAATTTCTATTTTGCGTTCTTTATAGTCGGTATTTGACTGATTGCAGTCCCAATGTATTTTGCATTTTGTGTTCTCATTTGACAATTTATTGAAAGAAGTAGGTCCACTTTTTGAAATTAGCCCCATAACGCTTCTTTGGTCATTTTTGTTTGTTTAAATGTGTTCGCATCTTCCAGCTGAAGCACGATGTAGGTCCTGGAGTAGAAAGCATTTAACATCGTATTGCGCCCTCATTTCATTTTTAATATTATTCATTCAGAACTCAAACCAATAAAAAAATGTACACTTCAATATAGAAAAAAGAAAAAGAATCTTTAACTGGTTCGCTGATTTTTTTGCGACAAATTTTTAAAGGTCCTTACGAAGTTTGTCGGTAGAATGTACTATTATTTTGAAATTCGATTCCATTGAAAAATTGTAGATTTTTCCCGATTTTAGAATTTTCATATAAATCGACAACGGATAAAATTGTTATTTATAGATTTTATGTATTTATTGGGTATTACGAATAAATACATAAAATCTATAAAAAAAACCTACACATCATATTAGAATTCCAAAAAAAAAAAAAAAAACTCTACAAATGTACATTCGAAAATAGTAAGTCAAACTGGAAAAAAATATGCAATATAAAACATTACTATTGTACATTTTAAAAGTCAAAATGAAAATGTTCAAATTTCACATTTTTACGCGATTTTTTTGGATTTTATTCTTTTCTGCCAAGAGGCAATTCCGAATTTGTCTAAATCGTTAAAATCAGACCAGCGGTCTTTATGTTATAAGAGTAGTAACTAACACAACTTTCTTTTACATATAGAGAGATAGATTTAAAAGTAGGCGCGTTCCTCAGCCCCTAAATAAGTACTTAGGGTTGGATGGAAAGCCAACAGCATCTCGTGTAATAATTCTCAAACCAATATCTTCACTATTTTGCCAAATATAAAGATTTTAGATAAATCGTAATAGTGGGCGTAAAAGGAGGCGTGGTCAATATTTTTTTCTTTAAAAACCTAACTCGGGGTATGACGAACGTTTGTACAAAAAATTATGCAAATTGGTCCAACAAAAATTGATTTTTATATATATAGATGAAATGTTCAATAGTAATGTTTTATTTTGCATCATTTTTTCCATTTTGACTTACTTTTTTCTAATGTACATTTGAAGTGTTTTTTATATTTTACTAGCTGGCCCGGTCCGCGTTGCCGGCCCGTAGTTTTTGTCTATTATGCATATTTGTCCAAGCATAATTATTAACAGATATGACTGATATAAGTGTTCACGTACAGGTCGATTAAAAGTGTTTTAAAATACCTGTACCCATTTTTAAGCCGTGGGCTTCAACTGTGTGAATGTGGTATACAAATCTATTAAAAAGTATATATCAATCTTATCGCCATGTAAGGGATCAAATTAATTTTTAATATGGTAAAAATCGTAGCAAAATCTTCCAGTTAAATGAGCAGTAATTTGGAATTTACTGTATTTTGTATACTACATAATTGAGGGCTGAATAATTTAAGAATAGCCAAAGTTAATTACTTTTTTAAACCCATTACCACCTTAGATTGTACATTAGATTCCTTATAAGTCCCCCTAACCATGTCGGTCTGTTTGTCCGTCAAAAGGTGGACTTGAGAGGGTATTATTACATGGAGAAAATTCTAAAATTTGTAGATATGTTAAAATTGTTGAGTAAGATTTTCACCCTCCTTATACACATTATTAGCCAAATTCTTTGAAATATGGTAAAATTAGGAGGTACCTTCTTTATATAGGCACTACTCCGAAACATCGACCTACACTGAAAACTGTCTTCTACCCCTTATAATCCAAGATGACAAATAGAGGCCAAATCAAAAATATAGCAGAACAATATAGGATGTCATAGCATTTCGCGTGATTTAAATAAGTAAAAATAGTTTATCCACCTAATAATTGAGGGCAGAATGATAAGATGGGAAATATTATTTGCCATTTAAATTTTAAGTTGGAGACCCCTTAAAGTCCATATTTTCATCATAATATAATTCATTGATGATTCAACAAATATTCGGTCCCGTGCTGCTTTCTTATATTTGTAATTTCTTCATGTTTTCACAATTTATTTCATATAGATGTACATCCCAAACCTTCGTTCCCAACCAATATTCTCTTGGGGGTTACAAATTCAATAGAATACAAAATTTTCTTTTCTGAACACACATTAGATGTGAAAGTGGACTTGGGGATACTCCAATGTGGGGACTTTACTTAAATAAATTCCTATGTGGCAATTATCTGTATGATGGTTCCCTACCCCAGGGTGACATAATTAAAAATTGTTAGCCAAATCAATTGATGAATGTGGTCAAGACCAATATGGGTCCTACTCTGAAAATTTCAAATTTTATGCGAAAAGGGTTCTCTACCCCCTTAGAAACAAAAATGCCAAATAAGGGCCAAAAAATGAAAAAAGTGGCCAAGACCCCAAAAATAGCTTAAATCATAGATGGTTATATAAATATGAAATCGGGTTGTTCCCTTATCCGTGAGTTATGATCGATATAAAGACCTGCAAAAGCGATTTAAGGTATTTTGAATGTTTGGGAAGAATTTCTGGAAGGATATAAAACCTTTTCTTACTAAAAGTCCCATTCGCTCTACTATTTTGCACCTTTTATATTTGGTATTTTACTGATTATTCTCCCGAAGAATTTAGCATTTTGAGCTCTTATTGGACCACGCTTTGAAATGAGCCCCATTAGGCTTAGTCGGTCATTTTTGTTTGTTTAAATGCGTTCGCATCTTCCAGCTGTACCACGATGTAGGCCCTGGAGTTGAAGGGTAGATGTCAGTTAACATCATATTTCGCACTTATTTCATTTTTTTGGTTAAAAATTGTATGTAGTAAAAAAATATTCTTTATTTTGTTCACAAAAAATGAATTGACACACTGATAATACAAATTGAAATAAATTGACAAAAGAAGAATAACAAATTGAAAAAATCTTCACCTTGTTCGCTGATTTTTTACAGCAAATGTTTAAAGATCCTTACAAAGAATAGAATGTACTATTATTTTAAAATTCAATTCCATTGTGTAATGCCAATTTATTTAATTGACTTGATTTCTTGAGAACTGAAATTAATGGCAGGTTACATGGAAGTGCAGTACCGAATTATGTGGTGGGCGAAATGGAATAGATAATATCGAAATAATTTAACGCGGTCACACCAAAGTTAAAACATAATTACTTTTTCAAAATCGATAAAAAATCACGAAAAAGAGATCTCAAAAAAATTGCAAAATTTCTCAAATCGGGAGAAATCAAAAAAAATTTCAATGGAAACGAATTTTGAATAGTACATTCTATTGACAAAGTTTGTAAGGATCTTAAAACATTTGCTGTAAAAAATCAGCGAACAAGTTAAAGATTTTTTAGATTTTTTTATTCTTTATTTGTCATTTTTTTTTAAATTTTTTTTTCGTATTTAATTCAGTGGATTTTTTGTAAACAAAATAAAGAAAAAAATTTCACTATATACAATTTCACCAAAAAAATGAAATAAGTGCGAAATACGATGTTAACTGACATCTACTACAGGGCCTACATCGTGGTTAAGCTGGAAGATGTAAACACGTTTAAACAAACAAAAATGACTGAAAAAGCCTAATGGGGCTCATTTCAAAGCGTGGACCTATTTCTTTTATGTGACGATAAAACGTCCAATGAGAGCTCAAAATACAAAATCCTTTGGGAGTACAATCAGTAAAATACCAAATTTAAAGGGTGCAAAATAGTAGAGCGAATGGGACTTTAAGTAAGAAAAGGAATTCCATCCTTCCAGAAATTCTTCCCAAACATTCAAGATACCTTATATCGCTTTTACAGGTCATAATATCGATCATAACTCACGGATAAGGTTACGGTAATGGGTGTAAAATAGCTTTGGCCTCTATTTGTCATATTGGATTATAAGGGATAAAATAAAGTTTTCAATGTAGGTCGATGTTTCGGAGCAGTGCCCATATAAAGGTACCTCTTGATTTTACCATATTTCAAAGGATTTGGCTTAAAATGTATGTTTGGGGTGGAAATCTTACACAAAAATTTCAACATATCTACAAATTTTAGATTTTTCTCCATGTAATAAAACCCCCTCAAGTCTACCTTTTGGCGGACAAACAGACCGACATGGTTAGGGGGACTGATGAGGACTCTAATGCACAATCTGAGGTGCTAATGGGTTTAAAAAAGTAATTAACTTTGGCTATTCTTAAATCATTCAGCCCTCAATTATGAGGTGTACAAAATACAGTAAATTCCAAATTACTGCTCATTTGACTGGAAACGATTTTTACCATACTAGAAATTAATTTGATCTCTTACCTGGGGATACGATTGATATATACTTTTGTAATAGATTTGTATAGCACATCCACACATTTGAAGTCCAAAGTCTAAATATTGAAGCCCACGGCTTAAATATGGGTACAGGTATATTAAAACATTTTTAAAAACTTTTAATCGACCAGTACGTGAATACTTATATCAGTCATATCTGTGAATAATAATACTTTGACAAATATGCATAAAACAAATAAGACAAAAAATAAGACAAAATTATTCGTCCAGGTCAAGGTACACGTCAAATCCCTTAGTAAACTATAAATTCATCATTTATAAATATTTTCACTTCAGAACTACTTAAACTAATCGCAACCACACAATGGATATCATCGATAGCTGTATGTCTGACCATAAACTTTATTATCGTATATGCTATCGTATGCACCTGTTTTTAGGCTTACCTTTATTTAATTACAAGAAATATGTTTTTGGTTTTTATTTCAAAATCTATTGTTAGATTTTTTCTTGGGGGTGGTGCAATGTAGATATAACATTAGGTAAGATTTAGTTCAGTAGCTCAACAATTTTAATTTAGGTAATTTAGCGTTTAAGTTTTATTTCAATAGTTCATAAGTTTTAATTAAGCATTTTTATATGTTTTTTGTACAATTTAAATAATTTGTGTTGTATTAGTTTGCTGTAATGCTTTTTCGCAGAAATTATTAATTTGTCTTATTCCGTATATTTATTGTCTTATTCCGTATATTTATTGATTAATTTTGATTAATTTTATTATTTAATCACTTTATCACTTATCACTCAGAAAACTTGCGGTCGCGATTAGAATTCGATGACACCTAATTATTGTCCAAATTGCATTGTCACATCAAACCAGTTTTTGGCTGTTGACGATGCTTATTTGTTGGAATTCAGAATTGGAATTTAAATTTGGCTGCATAAATGTATGTGTGTATGTATTTACTCACATTATTATTCACATCATTTTGTTCTGATGCTATTTATGCGGCCGCCGGTAAATACCCAACTAAGATGGTTGGGCAAAATTGTGCAAATTATAAACAGCACCTTTAAAAGACAATTATCAAAAATTGCAACTTCAAATACAAATTGTCATGCATATTAAACTCCCATTAGTGAACACTCTCTTTTGTAGGCATGGACACTATTTTATGCACTACTAGCAAGTGCCCTCTATTTCGTATGCGGAATAAGGTATTTATATTTACTGAATTTATGTTAAGGGAATTTTTTACCCCAAATAGAATGCATTAAATAAATGACACCAATTTATTAATATCAAGTTATAAATTTGATAAATAATTGCCACCTCCCTACCCTAAATCAACCCTTAGGCCAAATTTGAGATTTCAAGTTCTATCCCACATATAACAAAATCACATCCTTATATCACCACTATTTTTTAATCTTGATTCTCATATCAAATGTCAAGGTTCTTTCTCTATCCGTTACTTCTGGTGCTCTATTTCTTCCCCAGGTACCAAAATTAATAATATTTAGTAATTTCCATACTGTATTTCCAAGTTCCCCGCCATATATCAACCAATTCGCACAAAAGGTGATCCTAATTCCAAATTTTAGATTTCCAACTTAATTCCGTACTCAAATACCAAATTTAGTACAATTTAGTACGTAATTCCAAAACTACTTCATATCCCAAACCTACACACGAACATCAACCACAATTAAAATTTTAGTGTCATTTCATAAATTTACGGTACATATTTCCAATACCACCAACACACCAATTCTCAAACACCAAAACTCAGAAACCTAACTATCCCTCTATCCTTTTGTACTCTTGTAGTATTTTTTTTCAAATTTCAGGTTTCCAACTCTACCGATTTAAATTGTACCAAATTTAGTACATATAAGTACGAATTTCCAAAACCACCTACATACCTCAGCCCTGCAATGCAGTAGTAAATTTAGTTCCAAATTTCAGGATTCAAACTTTATTGGTTCTTCCAAAATTAAAATTGTACCAAAATTTAGTACCATATCATATTTAGTACCTTTTAGTACTTTTCGTACCGTTCTAGTGCGAATTTTCAAAAGCCCAGCCTTATCTGACCCCTTCGGACAAAGAGTGACCATCACCTAAAGTTTCAAGATTCTAGCTTCAGCCGTTTCGAATGGGCGTTGATGAATCATTAAGTCAGTCAATTACTTTACTCTTTTATTAATATAGATTATGGTTTTGAAAACCTTATTATGTGGGCAAAATATCCCGATTTTGAAACCAGAAAAAAGTTTCTGTATTTGGAATCTATTTTCTTCAGTTTTAAATTTGATTTCATTTATAAATATTTTCACTTCAGAACTACTTAAACTAATCGCAGCCATACAATAGATATTATATTTTTATACTAGGAATGGAGAACAATCTCTATCGATAGCTGTATGTGTGTCTATAAACTTTACTTTCGTACATGCTATCGTATGCCCCTTTAAAGACATTTATCAAAAATTGCAGCTTCATATGCAAATTGTCATGCATATTAAACTCCCATTAGTGGACACTCTCTTATGTGGGCATGGACACCATTTTATACACTATTATGGTTTTGAAAACCTCTATTATGTAGACAAAATATCCCGATTTTGAAAGAAGAAAAAAAATTTTCTATTTCAAAATTTAAAAATCGTATTTGGGTATCCATTCTATTTGTACAGAATTAACATTTAATTAATGATTGTTGGTTCATTTCAGAAAATGACATCAAGACGAAAGTATTTGATATTAAAAAGAAAAGTGGAAATTACAAATGTGTATTTACCTTGAACTATCCTTTTTTCTATTAAAGGTTTGATATTGGAAAATCGCATGTAGCCAACATATTGAAATATAAGTTTTTAGTTTACAGTCGAATAACCTAAAACTTTAGAGATTGTGTCTCGAATGGTATTCAAAAATTCGTTCCCAAAATATTCCCGTGGCAGTGTCAATTGTTCAAGAAAAGGCAAAAGAAAATGCGCAAAACTGGAACGATAAGCTTTGTGGGCTAGAGAAGTGGCGGACCAGACACAATATAAGTTTTAAAGTAGTATGTGGGGAAGCAACTGTTTGTGAAAAGGAATTACAGTTTCGGAGTTTCAAACCAGAAAATGTGTTTAATCCTGGTGAAACCAATCTATTTTCTAGAGTACTGCCCAATAAAACATGAGTATATAAACGAGAAATGCACAGGGTGTAAAATGTCTGAGGAAATGTAAACAGTGTTGTTCGGTGCAAGTATGGCAGGCGAGGAGGAAGTGTCTTTGATTTTAGGAAAATCAGTTAGACCTCAAGCTTTCAAGCAAATTTCTATCGCTAACTTGCCAGTAGTTTGGGAATCGAATTAAAAGCGTGGATGACGATATTATGAATAAATGTTTACTAAAATCAGATCGTAAAATGGGGAAAGAGATACACAAGATATTTTGGTTAACTTTGAGTTTGAGAACATAAAGATAATATGGTTAACACCAAATACAACTCCAGTATGCTTCAGTATGCACATTCCCACACTGGACTGCCTGTTTGATTTGTATTGATTCTCCACCCACATTATTCGACATATAGAAACAATAATTTGCATTGTGTCTAGGATTGTTAGTACTGAAAATTGGGCATACCGGACAACCTTTTTGAATTGCCCCTATATAACGGTCTTTCCCGATATTCCATATTTTTCAACGGAATCGTTCCAATATGGTATTAAGAGTTTGTAACGGGTTCTGGCACATTAAACATTGTCTGTATAGATCCACGTTTTACTATAGCGGCCATATAACGGTATCTCCTAAAATTCATAATTTTTGAAATTTGGGCCAAATTTTCTATCGGATTTATTTAAATTTCTGTATGGAGTGTTCGGTATCAGAACATTGTTCATATTTGTCAAGGTTTCAATATAACAGAATCCAACGATATTTGGCATTTTGATTATTTATGTCCCTTTTAAAAATAATAATTTTAATTTAACCTAGGTATTCCCTGCCTTACCCTTTGGAAACATTACCATCGTTCTCCACTAATAAACGTTGTTTTTATAAAAACAACAATAATGGTTTAAATGGATTAAGCCTGACCATTTTGCAACAACAAACGTATGGTATTCCGGACAAACAAAGCAAAACTGTTCTAATAAAAATTTTCTTTAGTATTTCATGGCGAAATTAAAAGGTAATCTCATTTGCCGATGTTCTTTTTTGTTTTGATGATATTAGCGACATTTTTTTACCGGAATTGTTTCAAATTTCGTATATAAAGTTCGTAATGGGTGCTACATACATATGACCAAGTTCGAAGATAGCGTTAGTGAACCGGAGTTGAATAAAAAATATATTTTTTGTTTTTTAATTTTTTTAGTATAAAATTTATGTAATAATTTGTGATTAAATAAGGCGAAACTTGTTCTGATCGTTATTTGGTGGTAACTGCCGTGGAACTGAAGCAATTTTCCATTTATGGTCATATTCTTTTACGCCCATTACCGTAAGATGGAAATTAATTTTTTGTGGTATGTAAATTGTGTGTCCATATTTTTCATCATGGTATAATTCAATGACAATTAAACAAATGTTCGGTCCCGTGCTACTTTCTAATATTCGTAATTTTATTTATGTTTCTGGCACAATATCCGACTGAATGAGTCCCAGATTGACATTTCGGAGGTTATTTCATGTTGACGTACACCCCAAATCTACCCCCAATCCGCCCAATATTCCCTTGGGGGTTACAAATTCAATAGAATGCAATTTTTTCTTTTCTGACCACACATTGGTTGGGAAAGTCGACTTGTGGGGACAACTAATGCGGGGACTATAAATGATATAAGTGGCCAAGACCCCGGAAATAGCTTAAATCATATGATGGTGATACCAAAGGGAGATCATTTTTATGCAAGGATGGTGTTTTCCCAATGTAGCAACATTTGACGAAATTAGTATGAAAAAATAAGGTTAAAATGTAAAATATACTTGAAATCTTGTTGTACCCTTATCCGGGGTTATGACCCATATCACCGATTTTAGATATCTTCCAAGATTAGGAAAAAATTCTGGAAGGATAAATCCTTTTCCGACTAAATGTCCAATTCGCTATACTATTTTGCGCACTTTATATTCGGTATTTCACTGATTACAGTCCGAATGAATGGTCCATGGTCCACGTTTTGAAATTAGTCCCATAACGCTTTGTCGGTAATTTTTGTTTGTTTAAATGTTATATATAAAATTTTATTTACGAAAATATGTTGGAATAAAAAAAAACAAATTTAAAAATTAAAAAAAAAAAAAAATATTGCACTACTTTAATGCGTTAATAAACAAATCCATTAGAAAAGTAGTAAAATGACATGCATTGTCCTTCGGATTTATTTATTTCATAGCAAATACCAAGCGTGCAATTTTTTCAAGTTGAGTGGCATACTTCCCCGTAATAAGCGTATCTCAAATTTATTGTTGTGTTGTTTTTTAGTGTTAGCCTAAGGCGTTGTGGGTTAATGGTTCTTATTAAAATCATATCCCAATCTGATCCGATTTAAATATAATTTTAAAAAATTTACATTTATACCAAATTCCGCCACAACTTTCATATTTCATTGAAATTGGTGCGTCAAATATGTGAAATCGGCCGAGAATATATATATGGGAGCTATATCCAAATCTTAACTAATTTCACATTTATTATTACAATTTATTATTATATTCCGCCACACATTCTGAATTTCATTGGAATCGGTCATATATATTCTGTTTGGTGCATAACATGTATGAAGTCGCCCGAAATATATATGTTAGCTATACCCAAACCTCAACCGATTTCAATATAATTTGGCAATTTTTTTCTGGTCCCAGATTTCGTCTCTCTTGCTTTGGGTGCTTCAAATATGTGAAATCGGCCGAGAATATATATGGGAGCTATAATCAAATCTGAGCGAATTTGAATATAATTTGTCAAATTTATTTTTGTACCAAATTTAGTCACTCATGGCGAATTTCATTGGAATCGGAAATACGTATCGTGTTTTTGCATCAAATATGTGAAATAGGCGGAAAATATATATGGGAGCTATATCCAAATCCGAACCGATTTTAATATAATTTGACTAATTTATTTTCTAATCAAAATCCCGCCACACATTCCCAATTTCATTGGAATCGAACATACATATCGTGTTTGGAAAATATATATGGGAGCTATACCCAAATCTGAACCGATTTCAATATATATATATATATATATATATATATATATAAAGAGTGATTTTTTAAGAGCTTGATAACTTTTTTTTTAAAAAACGCATAAAATTTGCAAAATCTCATCGGTTCTTTATTTGAAACGTTAGATTGGTCCATGACATTTACTTTTTGAAGATAATTTCATTTAAATGTTCACCGCGGCTGCGTCTTAGGTGGTCCATTCGAAAAGTCCAATTTTGGGCAACTTTTTCGAGCATTTCGGCCGGAATAGCCCGAATTTCTTAGGAAATGTTGTCTTCCAAAGCTGGAATAGTTGCTGGCTTATTTCTGTAGACTTTAGACTTGACGTAGCCCCACAAAAAATAGTCTAAAGGCGTCAAATCGCATGATCTTGGTGGCCAACTTACCGGTCCATTTCTTGAGATGAATTGTTCTCCGAAGTTTTCCCTCAAAATGGCCATAGAATCGCGAGCTGTGTGGCATGTAGCGCCATCTTGTTGAAACCACTTGTCAACCAAGTTCAGTTCTTCCATTTTTGGCAACAAAAAGTTTGTTAGCATCGAACGATAGCGATCGCCATTCACCGTAACGTTGCGTCCAACAGCATCTTTGAAAAATACGGTCCAATGATTCCACCAGCGTACAAACCACACCAAACAGTGCATTTTTCGGGATGCATGGGCAGTTCTTGAACGGCTTCTGGTTGCTCTTCACTCCAAATGCGGCAATTTTGCTTATTTACGTAGCCATTCAACCAGAAATGAGCCTCATCGCTGAACAAAATTTGTCGATAAAAAAGCGGATTTTCTGCCAACATTTTGGTAATAAAATTCAATGATTTGCAAGCGTTGCTCGTTAGTAAGTCTATTCATGATGAAATGTCAAAGCATACTGAGCATCTTTCTCTGGTCGATTAAAAGTGTTTTAGAAACTACGGGTCGGCAACGCGGACCGGGCCAGCCAGTATATATATATATATATATATATATATATATATATATATATATATATATATATATATATATATATATATATATATATATATATATATATATATATATCTCTATATATATAAATGTAAGATGTGTTAGTTACTACACTTATAACTTAAGAACCGCTGGACTGATTTTAACGACAAATTCGGAATTGTCTCCTCTCCGAAAAGGATAATATCCAAAAAAAATCGCGTAAAATTGTGATATATTAACATTTTCATTTTGTCTTTTCAAATGTACAATAGTAATGTTTTATTTTCCATGATTTTTTTCCATTTTGACTTACTTTTTTCTAATGTACATTTGTAGTGTTTTTTATATTATATTTATTTTTTTTTTTTTGAATTCGTATATTAATACCAATTTATTTAATTGACTTGATTTCTTGAGAACTGAAATTGATGGCGGGTTACATGGAAGTGTAATACCGAATTATGTGGTGGCGAAACGGAATAGATAATATCAAAATAATATAACGCGGTCACACCATCATACCGGGGTAGGGAACCATCATACAGATAATTGCCACATAGGAATTTATTTAAGTAAAGTCCCCACATTGGAGTATCCCCAAGTCCACTTTCACATCTAATGTGTGGTCAGAAAAGAAAATTTTGTATTCTATTGAATTTGTAACCCCCAAGAGAATATTGGTTGGGAACGAAGGTTTGGGATGTACATCTATATGAAATAAATTGTGAAAACATGAAGAAATTACAAATATAAGAAAGCAGCACGGGACCGAATATTTGTTGAATCATCAATGAATTATATTATGATGAAAATATGGACTTTAAGGGGTCTCCAACTTAAAATTTAAATGGCAAATAATATTTCCCATCTTATCATTCTGCCCTCAATTATTAGGTGGATAAACTATTTTTACTTATTTAAATCACGCGAAATGCTATGACATCCTATATTGTTCTGCTATATTTTTGATTTGGCCTCTATTTGTCATCTTGGATTATAAGGGGTAGAAGACAGTTTTCAGTGTAGGTCGATGTTTCGGAGTAGTGCCCATATAAAGAAGGTACCTCCTAATTTTACCATATTTCAAAGAATTTGGCTAATAATGTGTATAAGGAGGGTGAAAATCTTACTCAAAAATTTTAACATATCTACAAATTTTAGAATTTTCTCCATGTAATAATACCCTCTCAAGTCCACCTTTTGACGGACAAACAGACCGACATGGTTAGGGGGACTTATAAGGAATCTAATGTACAATCTAAGGTGGTAATGGGTTTAAAAAAGTAATTAACTTTGGCTATTCTTAAATTATTCAGCCCTCAATTATGTAGTATACAAAATACAGTAAATTCCAAATTACTGCTCATTTAACTGGAAGATTTTGCTACGATTTTTACCATATTAAAAATTAATTTGATCCCTTACATGGCGATAAGATTGATATATACTTTTTAATAGATTTGTATACCACATTCACACAGTTGAAGCCCACGGCTTAAAAATGGGTACAGGTATTTTAAAACACTTTTAATCGACCTGTACGTGAACACTTATATCAGTCATATCTGTTAATAATTATGCTTGGACAAATATGCATAATAGACAAAAACTACGGGCCGGCAACGCGGACCGGGCCAGCTAGTATATATATATGGCCCGGTCCGCGTTGCCGGCCCGTAGTTTCTGTTATTACCGATATAAGTGTTCACGTACTGGTCGAATTAAAGTGTTTTATAATACCTGTACCCATATTGAAGCCGTGGGCTTTGACACCGTGGACTTCAAATGTGTGATCCCCATGTAAGGGATCAAAAAATTTCTAGTATGGTACAAAATCGTAGCAACATTTTCCAGTCAAATGAGTAGTAATTTGGAATTTACTGTATTTTGTATTTTGTACACCTCATAATTGAGGGCTGAATGATTTAAGAATTGCCAAAGTTAATTACTTTTTTAAACCCATTAGCACCTCCGATTGTTCATTAGAGTCCTCATAAGTCCCCTTAATCATGCCGGTCTGTTTGTCCGCCAAAAGATAGCCTTTTGTAGATATGTTGACATTTTGATATGTTTTAGATATGTTGACATTTTTGTGTAAGATTTTCACCTCCCAAATGCACATTTTCAGCCGCATCCTTTGAAATATGGACACTACTCCAAAACATCGACCTACATTGAAAACTTTCTTCTACCTCTTATAATCCAAGATGACAAATAGAGGCCAAATCAAAAATATAGCAGAACAACATAGCATGTCAAATATATCATAGCATGTCAGAATAGTCAAATATTATTACTATTTTAAACCCATTGCCATTTAAATTGTAAGTTGGAGACCCCATAAAGTCCATATTTTTCATTATAGTATAATTCAATGACGATTCGACAAATAGTCGGTCCCGAGCTACTTTCTTATATTTGTAATTTGTTCATGTTTCCACAATTAATTTCATATAGATGTACTCCCAAAGAATTTTGTATTTTGAGCTCTCATTGGACGTATTATTGTCACATAAAAGAAGTAGTTTCACGCTTTGAAATGAGCCCCATTAGGCTTTTTCGGTCATTTTTTTTTTTTTTTAAATGTGTTCGCATCTTCCAGCTGAACCACGATGTATGCCCTGGAATAGATGTCAGTTAACATCGTATTTCGCACTTATTTCATTTTTTTTGATGAAAAATTGTATATAGTGAAAAATTATTCTTTATTTTGTTCACAAAAAATTCACTGAGTTCAATACGATAAAACAAATTAAAAAAACAAAGAAGAATAAAAAATTGAAAAAATCTTCAATTTGTTCGCTGACTTTTTACAGCAAATGTTTAAAGATCCTTACAAAGTTTGTCAATAGAATGTACTATTATTTTAAAATTCGATTCCATTGAATTTTTTTTTCGATTTTTCCCGATTTGAGAATTTTTGCAACGAGATCTCTTTTTCGTGATTTTTTATCGATTTTGAAAAAGTAATTATGTTTTAACTTTGGTGTGACCGCGTTAAATTATTTGGATATCATCTATTCCGTTTCGCCACCACATAATTCGGTACTACACTTCCATTTAATCAAGTCAATTGAAAAAAAATTGGTATTAATATTCGAATTCAAAAATAAAATATAAAAAACACTACAAATCGATAGTAAAGGATGAAAATTGCTGCAAACCGAGAATTGATCATCAACCCACGGACACAGAATTACGCTGTCCAAAAAGTCATAGATGCTAAATGAAAAAGACCCAAGCGTTAAATCAAAAGGGAGCAATAAGAGTTCCAAAGACAAAAAATGGTACTCAGGCCCCAAAACTCATACAACTCGTCTTTTTTTCTAACGAAATAAGGGTAGGAGCAAAACAACATGATCCTCTTAAGTGTAAAGTTAGCGTTTTTTATTACAAAACAATAATGACCTATGAAAACTATATCACACGATGTCGAAAGAATCAAAGAGCACAAATAGCTTATGATTATGAGAAACACGTTAAGGGTAATATGCAAATTAATGCAAACAGGAATCCCAGGAGGGATAATAGATAATAGAGTGATCTATCCAATAGCATCACAGCATGAACTACAAACCTAACCCGAACCAGTGGATATCGATGCAAATAGACAAAATTACAATTATACGAGAATGCCTACATATAGAAACAATAATTATAGTTCAAAGATCACAACAATCAATTCAATTACAACAATATAAGAAGATACCAACAACAGGCAATAAAAATACTTCATAATGGGTCAATCAAGTTATTGAAGCCACAAGCAAAAACACATAGAGTAAATGATTTGGTAGATAAAGGTACTGTCGAAAAAATAACAGAGAATATCATTTTTAGGACAAATGAAGGTCTGCCTTATATTATAAAGGTGGAACAGGGCACATGAAAAAATACACAATTTAAATAGATGCAGTTGCAATAAGTTTTTATATTAGATCAGGGATTTACGAGAATAAAAATATTTATGTATGGTAAAACGATTAGTGGGACTAAAATTATTATAAATTCGCCAATTTGGGTAGTTCCAAAATAGGGATTAAATGAGGATGAAACCCAAAGCAAGGAATGGTAATTGATTACTAAGAAATTAAATTATTATTGCGGATAAATATCCAATTCCAGAGATAGGCATTATACTTTCAAATATTGGACAGTCAAAATATTTAAGTACGACAGAATTGAAATCAGGATTTTACCAAATACTTATGAAAGAAGCGTATATCGAAAAACAGTATTCTCAGTTAACAAGCAGTTAACCAAGCATATTCCAAAGAGCAATGGATAACATATTGAGGGAATATATAGGTAAGTTCTGTTTCTTGAGATAAAAAAACTGCAATCAACTTCGGACTGCAGTCATTTCTAAAATTATTCCAGTGACAGCTTATTATATTGTTTACAAGCATTTTGGTGAGAATTTTCCAGAAAAAAATATTCGTGATGGAATTCACGCGCGATAGTGTGATTTCTTTATATTTGGCTGGAAAACCACAAGTGGCTATCGTTAGAGCACTCCAGTATTTAAATGTGAATAATTTTTTTGTATCTCGTACCATCGCTTGTTACCGTGATACTGGTAGCGTATCCCGACGTCAAGGAAGTGGACGGAAGAAAACAGTAGCATCAGCAGAAATGGTTCGAAAAGTAAAGAAGCGACTTGATCGAAACCTGCATCGAAGTGGCCGAAAAATGGCTCGTGAGCTGAACATATCGCAATATGCCAGAACTCAAGCGCCGGTCATGGTGATGATGTGGGCCGCAATAACAGGCGATGGTCGCTCTCCGCTCGTATTAATCGACCGTGGCACCAGAATAAATGCCGAATATTATCGAGAAAATATTCTGGAGGTGGTATATTAAAGCCTTGGTCACGCAAACATTTTGGCCGCAGACCTTGGACACAGAATTTAACACCATCGAACTCAGCACGCGCCACCCAAGAATGGTTACAAAATGGGGGTTTTCGCTTCATTTCCAGCGCACAATGGCCACCAAAATCTCCAGATACCAATCCGTTGGACTATTGTGTCTGGAGTATTTTGGAAAGCAAGGTTGGCACTAAAAAATATCAAAGTGTCGATCACCTCAAGCGCTTCGCCGGGAATGGGCCAAAATACCGCAGAGCAACATTCGGGCGGCGTGTGGTGGTTTCAAGGGCCATTTGAAGGCCATAATTCATGCTAAAGGTGACCAATTCGAACAAATCTAAACTTATTCTAAAATTTGATGCTATTTCCGACATTTTTGCTTTCATTCAATAAAATTAAAAAAAAAAATGTAAAAATTATGGCGTTTGACTTAGTTTTTTAGTTTTTAGTTTTGCGAGTGTAAAGTCAAATGCAATTGATGCAGACTGCATGAACTTACACTTTGAAGCACTCAAAATCATCTCGATCCCCAAACTAGTGTTGACTTCAGACCCATCTCATTTCTATGCTATATTTCGAAGGATTTTGAGAAAACGCCGCATACGCAAATGTTGGACTACCTCCACCGACTGTTATTGTTGTCCCAACAAAAATTAGGCTTTCGTAAGGACCATAGTTGCATTACAGCGTTTATATATATAGCCGAATCAATCCGAAATGACATCTTCTAGACCACTCTAAAGCATTCAACTGTGTTGATCATATTAATTTATGCATAAAACTTTGAAGATTTTTCAATTTAACAACAAAAATCATATCTGTCCAACAGATTTCTATACGAATTGTTAGTACTTAAAGGAGATCCTCAACGTTTATAGGCCCTCTTCTTCTTAGTGTGTATGCCAACGACTTGCCTTGTCAATTAATACACAGTAAAACTATTATGCACGTAGATTATGTCAAAGTGTTTATGTCTAGTCCAGTAAATAATGACGAGCATTCAAACTTAGCCAAAGGAGACGAAACATTTTTAAGAAAATACAAATATGAAATTATAGTCACAAAAACTGACAAAGGAAATAAAACAGTGATTATGTACAGAGACACTTACAAACATGGTATGGAAACGCTTTTAGCGGAAAAAAACATACAGAATATTGAGAATGGACACCACACAAAAGTTACAACGAAGAAATTAATGGATTTGCACAAACAAAATTACATAATCATGGATTTGCACAAACAAAATTACATAATTGCTGAGAAAAGTTCAAATTAACAACACATGCATCCAATGCTCCGAGATTATACGGTCTTCCTAAAGTACACAAGCCAAATATGCATTTACGACCAATATCATCTTAAAAACTTTCAAAACATTTCGGAGAAATACTTAAACGTATTATTATAGATAAATATAATATGAAGAAATAGGTGGAATTGAAAAAAAACTGGACGAACTTTTAATATCGTCCAACATGAGGTAAAAAATAATGCTATGTTTTCACTCACTTTCAATCACGTTGTTCGCTCTCAGAATTATCTTATTTTATCATTCATTTAACTATTTTTATTCATGTTTTGATCTTTTTGTATAAATGTTGACATTTTACACATATTTTTGTATTTCTGTTTTTAAATTCGGTTGGAGAGTCACTTCTCAAAAATTTTTTGTCGGTACGAACATTTTCAAAATATTTCCTCTTTTGTTTCCAGTTTTCTGTCAAATTTTCAACACGTGGACAAAAAGCGTACCCCGGATGAGAGAGAAAACAAACCCCACTCACATTAATGGGTTATTAGCAAGCGTTAGTAATTCCAGCTACAGAAAATAAATTTATCAGATAAAAAATACAATTATCTACATACAATCTATTGATCATTTAAATACGAAATTATATTAGATTTTATTGTATCTATATCCATAACTAAATCTACATAGGAATATAAATAATTGAAATCAACACTCATTTTGCTGACAGGGTCGCCCATCGCATAGTTTGAGCGATGTAATTCAGTATATAAAAATTGATAATATCTACTAGTTCTAAAAGGAACATTTATTCTAATAGACGAAATAAGAAAATCAGATGGTACAGTACCATTTAAATTTTTATAATGTTATTATACAATTAAATATAATGCGTCTACTTGTTAATGAAAGTAATCGAATTAATTTTAACCTGCTAGTATAAGAAGGTAGAACAAAACTATTGTTCCAATTTAAACCTCTTGAAGCAAAAAGCAGGAATTGCTTCTGCACGGACTCGATTTTATCGAAATAAAAAGTATATTGAGGGTCCCACACAAAGGAACCATATTCTAATATTGCTTTAACAAGACACGAATATAGTTGTTTAGTCACATATGGATCAGAAAATTCTTTGGCCCAACGCTTAATAAAACCTAAGACACCGGATGCATTATTTACCATAGAGATCAGTGAAGGAATCTACAGTTGATAACACATATCCATTTATGCTTTAATAATTTGATATAGGCTTAGATATAATAAAACACATACGCTTAATTTTTTTTAAATTCAACTCCATGCCATTGAGATGACACCACTTAAAAAGCTATTTAAATTTCTTAGCAATAAGTCAAAATTTATTTGAGATTTATGAGTCATGAATAGTTTTATATCATCAGCGTACATTAATAATTTAGAATACTCAATTGAATTTGGTAGATCATTAACAAACAATGAAAATAAAACTGGTCCAAGATGACTTCTTTGTGGAACATCAATAGATTTAGAATGACAACCTTCAAACAAAACTATCGTTGACCTATCGCGCAAATAGGATGAAATCCATAAAACCAAATGCTATAAGTTCAAGTTTTAACAAAATTACTTATGATTGACTTTATCAAACGCTTTGCTGAAATCGGTATAAATTGTATCAGTTTGACTGTTGTGAACAAACCCTTTAATTGCCTCTGATGAAAATTGAATAAGATGGGTAATGGTTGAGAGTCCAGTGCGGAAACCATGTTTAAATGGACTTGGGATTGATTTGACTTTATGGGAAATTACATCAGTAATTCGTTCTTCAAACAACTTTGGAATGGCACTCAACTTTGCAATTCCTCTATAATTTGAAACATCTACTATGCTGCCAGAACTATATAGGGGCACCAAATACCACCAAAAAATTTTTTTTCAATCAGAATGGAAATGACAAAATTTAAGTGAATAATCGTACAAAAGTTTTAAAGGGACTGACAAAATATTTGAACATAATTTTAATATTACACTGGGAATGCCATCCGGGCCCGGACTTTTAATTACTTTTAAATGACGTAGACCTTTTGAAATTTCTTGGGACTGAAAATATGGTATTTCTGGTAATTTATATGGATAGGAAAAATTTTGCGGAAAGTTGTCATAAGAATAGACAGACGCGAAAAATTTAACAAAACATTCAGCAATTTCAGTATCGGAAACATTTATTATTATCAACTATTAATACAAAAGGTTTAGATGTTTTTCTTTTTAAATTTACAATCAAAAACTTTTTTGCTGGTTGCGTTGAGCTTTTTGGATTTATTATACTATTCAGTGACATTAATATACACACTGTTGGATGATAATTATCTTCGGGTATTTAGATAGCAAGGACTCTTAAAATGTCAAAATACTGTGCGATATTAATAAATGCTAAATAAAGAATTTTTCAATAACTATTTTATGCACTGTTTATTTGATGAAGGTCTAGTCGCAAAAACGATTCACAACATCAAATGAAAAATGGTTAGAGTTTCCAGATGGGGTTAAAGGAGTCAACGATTCTGAATCTGCCAATGAGAACCACTTTATAGATAGATGGCAAGTTGAAATCAGCAAGGACCAAAATATAATCAATAACATCCATTTTCTGAACTATTGATGATATTGCTGAAATATGGCGATAATATAAGGTAGCATCTGACGATGGAGGTATATAAGAACATGAGAAAAAAAATTTACATTGGCCCAAATCGACAATTATGCTGATAAATTCAATATCATTTAGTTCAACTATATTTGAGTGATATGTTGCATCAACAGCAATGTTCTTATTTCAACGATCTTTGCGATTTATTGATATATTCGGTATGTTAACACATATTTATCTACATACATATTTATATTTAAGTTGTAGTTTAGTTGTGACGTATTTACAGCTTCATTCTAGTTTGTTAATTCAGCATTTTCATGTAAGCCATTTATTAACGTTTATTTAGGTTCAATAACAATTTCATTTATTCACTTTGTATTAATAATATTTGACCTAGTTTTACTTTATGCAAGTAATCAAATATGCTAAGAAATTATTTGTATAAAAGAATGAAAATAATAAAGAGTTATTCGGTTGTCTTTTATGAAGCGACCATAACCAATTTGGATTTATTTAATAATCATCGCCTTTCCTTCAAGTTTATGTGCTTGTAAGGAGAATTTTAAGGACTGTAAGAGTCAGTTCAAATTTATGTGTTTGAACTGAATCCCACTATGCCCGATTTATATTAAAAATTTTTGGTGACCCCGACGTGATCGTTTACACACATCCTTTTGCCCACAAGTGGTAAATGATTTTGATCGTAATACGCGTTCGTTAACACACCTCCTTTTACCCCACAAGTGGTAAAGGATTTGAATCGTAATACGCGTTCGTTTACACACATCCTTTTACCCCACAAGTGGTAAAGGATTTGAATCGTAATACGCGTTCGTTTACACACATTTTTTACCCCACAAGTGGTAAAAGAGATTGATCGTGATACGTGTCGTTAAACACAGCCTTCTGCCCCACAAGTGGTAAAGGACTTGGCAACATATATCCGGTTTTGTCAGACGTGATACACACGCATCTTGTACACAAATTTCTTTGGAAAAAATTTAAATGTCAACAATGGCATCGCTTCAAGACCTTATAGTCCAACAAGAACTAAGGGGCAGTAATTTCGAATAATTCATAGCGACAATTAAGAAGGCATCACTTGAAAGAAGCGTAAGGAGCTAGAGCAGCTTTGACAGACGTTTGAATCGGCAGAAAACCGGATCCGCAAAGATCCATCACTGGCAGAGGATGATCCGTATATAGCGGAGAATCTGCGCCAGGCCATAGGAGAAAAGTTCAATGCAACAGTGGACTATATAAAGGCGGAGTTGGAGAAGCTGAAGTCTGCCAAGGTCAATCCAGATAAACCCGCAAAGGCAAGATTGCCAGAAAATTATTCAGAACCCCGAGAATCAGCCCAGGTTAAGGAACCTGCGTCGGCTCAAGTTGAGGGACTGGCCCGAAGGGTAAAGGCGAGAATGACAGCCCTCGGTCGCCTTCTGCAGAGTTTGGAAAATATAGAAACGGGACAGTCAAACCAAGTCTATGTGATAAAAGAAGAGTCGATTAAAGGGCTGTGGAGGCCTGTACGATGAAATTTGGCAACAGGTCGATGATCCTTCGAGAATCGGGCTGAATCAAGACAACTACGATAGTCTAGAAGATGCGGTCCAAGGCTGGCAATACTGAAAGATAAATGCGGTGGCAATATAACAAGCACACCTCAATTGGGCCCTGAACAACGTGGATATTGATACTTCGTCGTGGGACGCGCTATTGATCCAATTGATTACGAAGAAGTTGGATCATGCGTTGTACACACGGTTTATGCAATCGTTAAAAAGACCGAAGGACGTCCTTTCCATGAAAGATATCTTTGCATTTTTGGAATTGCAGTTTGAGTCAATGGAATCGATTGGGAAAGTGGCAACTGCTCACAAAGGTTCAAGCAAAGCTGTTTCGTCCATAACATCAATGGAGAATCACAGTAATTGCAAGCTATGCACAAATGGTCAATATCGTCTTTATCAGTGTAAGCAATTCTTGGCGATGTCGGAATCTGAAAGACTCCAATAAGTACAACAACATAAAATGTGCGTGAACTGTTTTAAGGCTGGTCATATAGCGAAAAACTGCACATCTGGTAACTGCAAGAAATGTAATAATAAACACAATACGTTGTTACATTTATCAAGGAGATCTCAATCATCATCAAGGGGCTTAAATCAAACGTCAACCACAAGCAGCAATCATACACCAGTCAATACTGCTGTAATTTCTTCGGCATCAGCAGAAGATCAGAAGAACATAATTCTTGCCACTGCGAGAGTCACCATAAAAGCTGCAAATGGTATGTCAGGCGAGTTCAGAGCTGTGCTTGATTCCGGTTCACAAGTAAATATTGTTACAGAACGGCTGATTAAAAGGTTATCAATTGCAACAACGGAGACCTCTTTGTCTATTGACGGAGTTGGAAAAATCCAGAAGAAGGCTTATCATCGCGTGAACATGCAAATGTTGTCTAACAATTCTGGATTTTCATTTGCATTTGTTTTACCAACGATTATACCTGCACAACCGAATCACGATTTGGACATATCTGGCAGATTCCAACGAGCATTAAATTGGCGGATCCAAATTTTAATATTCAAGGAAAAATTGACATCCTACTCGGGGCGGAGTTTTACTTCAGCCTAATGCAACCGGCTACAATAAAACTGAATAATAATCAACCAATTCTGCAGAATACTGCGCTTGGCTGGATTGTAGGCGGCTTAATAAAACAATCATCAACGAACGTCACATCAGCAGCGCTAACATGTGCAATTTTCGATAGTGAAACTTCACTGGCACAAGCAATTGAGAAGTTATGGAAACTCGAAGAAGTAGCATCAACAGAAAGGGTAATGACTCCGCTGGAAACCTGCAGCGAGTCTCATTATAATCAGCATGTCCAGACGGATCAGAACGTTCGATTCATTGTTAGTCTTCCTTTCCAAGAATCTCCAACAACATTGGGAAAAACTCATGCGATGGCGTATAACCGGTTCATGAGTCTTGAACGTCGGCTTTTTCAGAAGGATGATATCCGCATGCAATACATCAAGTTCATGCAGGAATATGAAATGCTAGAACACATGCAGAAAATTGACGTAAATATAGTGTCGAACCCTAAATATTTTATTCCGCATCACTGTGTGCTTAAACCAGATAGTACCACGACAAAATTAATTGTGGTATTTGATGCATCCGCGAAAACGTCATCGGGTCATTCGCTAAATGACTTAATGTACACAGGACCAACTGTGCAAAGTGAACTGTTCTCTATCCTGCTACGGTTCCGATTACCAAAGTTTGTCTTCACAACTGACATTGAAAAAATGTATAGATAAATCTTAATTCACCCCGATGATCAGAAATATCAACTGACCATTTGGAGGGAAGACCCATCGCACCCAGTTAGCTATTACAAGTTCAATACTGTTACATATGGAACTCGTGCAGCACCGTACCTTGCCACAAAGTGTCTACAGAAAATCGCAGACGACAACTTGGATCGCTATCCCCTTGGTTCAGAAATGCTAAAAGAAAACTTTTATATGGACGATGGTCTCGGTGGTTCCGATAGCTTAAACATAGCGATGGAGACGCAAAAGGAATTGATAATCATTTTGAAAAAGCATGGCTTCAACTTAAGAAAATGGTCGTCAAACAGTCCAAGATTGCTAAAGGAATGGGAAGTCAATCTAGATTTTGATGAAAGCAAAACGATAAAGACTTTGGGACTATTTTGGATGCCTCAGGCCGACCATTTTCGCGTGAAGGCAAATATTGATCATTGTCAAGTAATAACGAAACGATCAGTTACGTCTGAGCTAGCGAAACTCTTTGATCCACTTGGTCTGCTTGCACCAATTGTTGTAAAAGCAAAGATGTTTATCCAGCAGCTGTGGCAACTTGCATTAGGATGGGATGAACCATTGCCCGAAAAACTTTGTGCTACTTGGAAAACATTTCGAAGCGAGTTGGAAGGTCTCAACAATTTCAAAATACCACGACATGTATTCGGTGGGCAGATTCCGGTAAAGGTGCAATTACACGTGTTTGCCGATGCGTCGGAGAAAGCGTTTGGCGCTGCTGTATACATTCGCTTTGTTACAAAGGATGGTCTCGTAGCTGTACGACTGTCTGCGCTAAATCCAGAATTGCTCCGTTGAAACAGCAAACACTTCCTCGACTAGAGCTATGTGCCGCAGTGGTAGCAGCTGAACTGGGTAATAGAGTAAGGATTGACTTAAAGCTTCAAAGTCATCCCATGTTTCTAAGCACCGACTCGGAAATTGTCCTTGCCTGGATAAAATCCCAGTAAACCTTATATAAGACATTTGTGGCAAATAGGGTGTCAGTTATTCAAACATTGTCATTACCAGAGCAATGGAAGCATGTTCCGTCAAAGGAGAATCCTGCCGACATGCTTTCTCGAGGCCTGCAACCAGTAGACCTATATAAGAGCCGATTATGGTTTCATGGTTCAGTTTTTCTGCACGGAAAGGAGCAGTTGTGGCCTGCTAAATGTCCTCCTCAAAATGCTCTTACAAATAACATGGAGCTAAAGGTTGTCGCTACGACTGCTATAGTAACCTCTGACATCCACTTTATAGATGGAATTGATCACAAAAATTTCTTCAGGAGATTACAAAGGATTGTGTCATACGTCCTCAGATTCATAAGAAATGCGCGGATGCAAAGGTCTCAGCGGCCCAGAAGTAAGGCCCTTAACCCTGAGGAGTTAGATGACTCCCTCCTGTTAATTACTCATGCAATACAATCGGCAGAATTCGCAACTGAAATAAAAGAGTTGAAAGCTGAGAAGCAAATTAGCAAACACAGCTCTCTATGCAGCCTGTCGCCGTACTTGGATGAAGAAGGTGTCCTTCGCGTAGGTGGAAGACTGGAACATTCTATGCTTCAACCGGAGGCAAAACATCCAATAATATTGCCATATAAAGGTCCATTAGTAAAATTGTTTTTTACGACGATTCATGAAGAAAACAAACATTGTGGACATCAAGCGCTGTTAAACACAATAAGACAACGATTTTGGCCAATCAGAGGGAAAATAACTGCCAGATCAACGATTCAAAGATGTATAAGGTGCACCAGAGCACGACCCCAGCTGTATCAACAAATAATGGGACAGCTGCCAGCAACAAGAGTGACTCCCGCACGGCCATTTATAAACTCTGGAGTTGACTATTGTGGGCCATTTTGGATACATAACAAAGTGAGGGGTAATCGACCAACCAAGGCTTATGTAGCTGTCTTCTGCTGCTTTGCGACAAAGGCACTTCACCTAGAACTTGTGTCTGATTTATCCACAGAAGCTTTTATTGGCGCACTTAAACGCTTCATTGCGCGGCGTGGACACTGCCAAAACATATATTGCGACAATGCTACGAACTTTGTTGGAGCCAAGAATAATTTAGCGGAGCTATCTGAAAATATATATTCGGATAAAGCACAAGAATCAATTATTTCAACCTCAAGCGCTAACGGCAATCACTTTCATTTCATCCCACCAAGAGCACCGCATTTCGGAGGTTTATGGGAAGCAGCAGTAAAGTCCGCGAAACGCCTCTTGATACGTAGCGTGGAATTGGAAACGATCATAATCGAGATAGAAGCAATCCTAAATTCCCGGCCGCTCACGCCTTTGTCAAACGATCCTGATTGTCTTGAAGCATTCACACCACGACACTTTTTAATTGGGGAGGCTTTAACTACACAAGTAGACAGCAGAGCAGAATCTGTTAAGACATCCAGCATATCTCATTGGTCTCACATATCAAGCAGCAGTTCTGGAGAAGATGGTCGGATGAATACCTCCACGAACTGCAACAACGGAACAAATGTAGGAGAAAGATGAACAATCTTCGGAAAGGTGATATGGTCATCACCAAGGAAAATAATTTACCACCGATGAAGTGGCCATTGGGAAGAATTCTCAATGTGTTCGCTGGTGACGACGGAGCTGTACGAGTTGCTGATGTGAAAACATCAACTGGAGTATACAAACGGGCCATTCAGAGGCTGGCTCCATTGTTTCCAGAGGAGCATAGTGAATTATCCACAGACCAGACAACGCAGGGTGACATCTGCTCTTCTAGGCAAGAGGAAGATGGGAAATATACCATACCGAGGAAAAGAATAAAGATCGCAAATAGCTCCATAAAGCACTCTAATAGCCATTAAGCCAGAAAAGTCATACTTGGCTACAGATGCGCAAAGAGACGAATACATACTTTTCCAACCTGAGGACATATCAAGATGCCTTAAACCAAAGAATGACGAATACATATGTAGAAATCAGCGGTCCAAACTCCGGAGGAATTTTAAGGACTGTAAGTGTCAGTTCAAATTTATGTGTTTGAACTGAATCCCACAATTTCTAGGTCCGATTTATATTAACACGGTATGCAATATAGATGGATTTAACCAAGTTTCGGAAAATGATAAAATATTGTATTCAAAAGCAAAACTATCAGTGTATAAGCGAGATAATTTAGATTTTATCCCCTTACATTCTGATTGCAAATTGATAAATCATTTTTTTATTTTTTTGAAGCAGGAACTGGTAAGGTATATGAGCTAAATTTTATGATTTTTCCACAATTTTTTTTAAAATGCCCTAGCAAGCCAAAATTCATTCGTAATTACCATATCGAAATGATTTTGATGTAATACAACTTTGAAAGAAAATCTACTTTCTGAGAATGACGAACGTAGTTTACAACATCTCAGGAAGTAATCTTCTTCGATTTTCGACTTTATATAAGAACTTATGTCCTCAGTAGATGTATCTGGTGCGAATCTCGATACAAAAACCATTTTCATGGCCAGAGCCATAGATAATGGTTGATCTTTAACTTGTAGAGATTTTGAAACTGAGTTGGAAGAAGCAACCTCAGGTGCGTTGATGGCGGTTGCCTTAGATTCTTTTTTCATTCATAATTTTCAGTCTTCCCGAAAATTTTTAAAATTTCATAAAATTTTTCTATTTTGAAATGACATAATTTATTTTTTCGTTACGTGCTCTCATTTCTTAGGGATGGCACACTTCATCGCAGTTCTGAGAGTGATTTTAATGTAACAAATAACAAAAATCTTTGTTCGCTCAGAAAATTTTGTGTAGGGAATCAGGTAGATATTTCATAATTAATGGCCGAACAACGAATATCCATGTGAACTTAGTATAGAAAGTCTCTGCATTAGTTATTCGAACGAATCCATATCAAAATGCCAATTCCAGTGAATTCCGTTGGAAAAGGAATTTAAAGCCTTCAAATTATAAATCGTGGGCGGTATGGTATGAGCGAATTTCCAAAATTTGATATAGACATATATAATTGTCTGTTAGGCGGATTCTAATCAATAGCGAATTTAAAATGACAGATTATTAAACAAATTCAAATTGTGGCTAAAATAATTAGAATACCAAACATCGGGCGATACGTGATAAAATGTTGACTTATATAGACAAAGTTATACCACAGCAGATGAATTAATTACAAAATCTAAACAACATATTTAAAATAATTCGGTGGAAAAATCCGCCTAGAATCATGAAAATACGAAATATCGGGAGGTACCATTATAGGAATACGTTAACTATATAATCAATGTTCTGCCAATGGGTTCTACCATTACAAACCAATCCCACGGCGGCTGGTTCTATGTACCGGATTGACTCGGAAGTACAATTGTCCGACCAGGGGCCGCCAACACAGCAAAGACATGTTCGTGTTCGTCCATTTTTCTGATGTGGGAGCAACATTACCCGGAATGTTTGCTCCGTATTCTCTTGGTCCGAGCCGGGATCGAGACCAACCCCGGACCATGGTTCTGCTCCGTTTGTCATAATCGCATCCACCACATATCGGTCTTGGTGAGATGCAACGGATGCATGCAGTGGGTGCATTTCCGGAATTGTTCCGGCTTAAACCGGATACAGGAGTACAACAATAGGGACTACATTGCTTTCTGCTGCGTCAATGTAGACCCCAGTGAGTCTTCATCTTCGGCGTCCTCATCGTCGTCGCAATATGAGACTCCCCCGCAATCTCCTCAACAGCAATTTACGCAGCAGTTGGCGCTACACATTGCTGTTCAATTTTCGGATAATGCGTAATTTCTCCAGTTTAATTGTGATGGTCTCCGTAAGATTAACGAAATTGTAAGCTTCATGAATCGGAAGAACATCAAGGTCGCAGCGATCCAGGAAACGAAGCTGAGTACCACCTGCAGGCTTCAAAGTTATGATGGATATAACGTACTGTGGAAGGATCGCTCCAGGGGTGGAGGCATTCCTATTGCACCACTCTGTCCAGTACAGACCTGTCTCGCCTGAGTTTGACTCTAGTGACCCGTACATGGAATGTGGTCAAGTGTGCAACCGCCGAGGTAGAGGTGCTCAACGTGTACATTCCGCCGTTAAATAGCTGTGCCCCACGTTATATGCCTAATATCAGTTCACTTCTGGCAGGCAATAACCTGGTGTTAGGGGATTTCAATGCCCATCATGAATTACGGCATTCCGTCCTAGGTAATGACCAGAGAGGCATGGCGCTGATAGCTCCACGTTTTGCACAGTGAATGAGGACGCGCCCACCAGAATAAGGGGAGACTGCCACAGTCCTCCGGAAATATCCATCGTGTCCCCATGTCTGACAAATGACGTAACTTGGCAATCAGTCATTTCTCTAGGATCACATCACCTCCCCATTATTATCGCCATGAACAGGGAACATCATCAAAGCTGCAGCCGCTCGCTATATACCTGCTGGTCGAATACCTGAAATAAGACCAAATTTCCCAGCAGGATTAGCAAACGAGCGAGATGAGCTTCGCCGTACTAACCCCAGAGTCAGGGAACTTACCAGAATACCGCCCTGAGAACTGCAACAGGGTGCCTCCTCATGACTCCTGTGGACCATTTACATGAGGAGAGGAAGGTTCTTTCCTTACGTCAGCATAATCATATGCTTTCGTTGCAGTACCTGCTTGGGTGTTATCGTGGAAGTCACCCTAACCACCATATGGTGGATAGAACTCCCCCACCCAGGCGTTTCAGGAAGGACCTGCATGATCTAGAGTGAGAGGCCTATCAAGCGGGTCTGAATAGCATTCATACTGATGCAGTCGCAGAGGTAGTTAATAATTACAGTATGAATGCAATACTCGGAGTCCACCCCCATCCATTGCAGCTGAAGAACGTCGGCAGTCAGAGAAATGGAAACCGAACGAACACAGATGTATGAGCTGCTACAACAACAACAACCATTACAAACTCTACATTACAATTTTTACATGGACCGATATACCTAATTTAGCAATGCAAAATATTATGCCCTACGTCAAATAATATGTATCTAATATTCAACAGAAAAACGGTCACTTTAAAATGAATTTAGAATTTAAAAATATTATTATTTTATAGAGTCTTCGACGAATATTTGGAGCTTTTACAAATAGAATGAAAAATTCAATATACCCATCATTCCAAAGTTAAGGGTATAGAAATCCAAATTATATAACGTAAAGCGTTTAAATAAGATGTGTTTTGTCACGTACTAAAAGTTTCTTCGAAATAGCATATTATGTAAAAACTTACCCATAGATTCTTCGTCTGCGAATTCATTTGATTTTTCTTTCCACAATTGAATTGTAGATCCGCCGGTTAAAAGTCGGGTACCTTCCAAATTCCAGGACAGGGTAATTACATGGGAATGACTAGTGAACGATCCAGTCTGAACCCATCTAAGATATCAAAAGAACAAAAAAAATAATTTCGGTTTTTACTTCGAATACATTTTAAACCAATAAATGTTGTGAATAATTGAAAAAAATTATGATTTACGTTATATTTTTTTTATTTCCTTTAGGTTCTTACCACACCACACCACAAATATTAAGTACTTGTATTAATCAAAATACGAATTGCGATGAAGAAATAAAGTGAAGATGTTAAATTTTGTTGTATGTTGTTTAAATGGAAATGCTAATGTAATCTATATATATAAAAGAAAGTTGTGTTAGTTACTACGCGTATAACTTAAGAACCGCTGGACTGATTTTAACAATTCATACAAATTTGGAATTGTCTCTTGGCCGAAAAGGATAAAATACAAAAAAACGCATAAAAATTTGAACATTTTCATTTTGACTTTTGAAATGTACAATCGTAATGTTTTATTTAGAATGATTTTTTTTTTCATTTTGACTTACTTTTTTCGAATGTACATTTGTAGTGCTTTTTATATTTTACTAGCTGGTCCGGTCCGCGTTGCCGGCCCGTAATTTTTGTCTATTATGCATATTTGTCAAAGCACGTACTTGTCGATTAAAAGTGTTATAAAATACCTGGACCCATATTTAAACCGTGGGCTTCAATATTTAAACCGTGGGCTTCAAATGTGTGGATGTGCTATACAATTCTATTAAAAAGTATATATCAATCTTATCCCCATGTAAGGGATCAAATTAATTTTTAGTATGGTAAAAATCGTAGCAAAATTTTCCAGTCAAATGAGCCGTAATTTGGAATTTACCTCATAATTGAGGGCTGAATGATTTAAGAACAGCCAAAGTTAATTACTTTTTTAAACCCATTAGCACTTCAGATTGTGCATTAGAGTCCTCAGAAATCCTCCTCCGCCAAAAGGTGGACTTGAGGGGGCAATATTACATGGAGAAAATTCTAAAATTTGTAGATATGTTGAAATTTTTGTGTAAGATTTTCACCCCCCAAATACACATTTTTAGCCAAGCCCTTTCAAATATGGTAAAATCAGGAGGTACCTTTATATGGGCACTACTAATTCAACGCGGTCACAACAAAGTGAAAATATAATTACTTTTTCAAAATCGCTAAAAAATCACGAAAAAGAGATGTTATTGCAAAAATTCTCAAATCGGGAAAAAATCGAAAAAGAATTCAATGGAATCGAATTTTAAATTAATAGTACATTCTATTGACAAACTTCGTAAAGATCCTTAAAATTTTGTTGTAAAAACTCTTCGAACAAGTTGAATGGCTTGGCGGATTTTAACAATTCATACAATTTTGGAATGGTATCCTGGTGAAAAATCGCAGTAAAATATGCCAATAAAAATGTTAATGAAAAAATCTTTTTGGTGTGATTTTTTTTCTATTTGACATACTATATTGAAGTGAATATTTTTTTATTTTGAATTCGGAATGAATAATATTAAAAATATAACGAGTGACCTACGTGGGCCTACTTCTTTCATATGACAATAATCCGTCCAATGAGAACTCAAAATGCAAGATACATTAAATCGCTTTTGCAGGTCATAGTATGGTTTACATTTTAACCATATTTTGTGTACAAAATACTTTGTACATACTTTTGAGTGCGATTGAGGCGCTGGGAAAATTTAGCAATAAAAATTAAATGTTCCAAAATTATATATTTCCCAGCCGCCATGAAATACCACATGTGAACAATTCGGTGATCTTGTGCGCTGACGCATACGATAACGCGTGATATAATAAAGGTTATGACCCACACGCACATATATCGATGCGCTCAGTAGATGCACAAGATGCACAAGTACCCCTGCAATGTTCTCCATTCAATATTAAAATAGATTAGAACAATTGTGTGGCTGCGACTAGGTTAAGTTAGATTAGTTTTAGTAGTACGTAAGAAACATATTTTAAAAATAAAATCAGAATTGAATCAACAGCCAAACCATTCGGTTGGTTTTCTTTTCTCGCTCTTTTACATTTGGTCAATCGAGACTTCACTTTTGTCAAAGTGAAACGAATTAGGGACCACAAAAAGAAAATAGTAGGAGTTTTCCCCCACCAGTGGTAAGAGACTCACTACAAGCAGAAGTAGCTATTCTTCAAAAAAGAGGAGAATAGCTACCAATAAAAATCCGTTGAGGGATAAAATTATAAAGAGCCATAAAGGCAAAATTTAAAAATATATATTAAAAATAAAGACCCACGGGGCAAATTAAAAAAAACATAACAAAAAGAGGACAACAACAGTCCCACATAAAAAATATACAATTTGGGAAAAGAGGACATCAAAGTCCCAACTGGAAAAAATAAAAAACAAATAGAAAAAAGCCAAGAAGGCAATATAAAAAAGTTTTTAAAAGAGAACAAATAGTCCCATCTAAAACCTTTAAATTTAAAAATGTACAAAGAAATGGAAGAAGATATCAGCACTTTGGCAGACTATTTCCAGTTATTAACGTCGACGTCAGCTTTTGAAAAGGTGAAACACGTCGCGGCATGGAAGGTACTGGTAGAAAAAACATATTACCAGTTACCACGGTACTTGAGGATACACACAAAAAAAATATCTTCCAACCCATATGAAGACAGTACCCTGTGATGTGGATATGTGTATGTTATCGGCAATGAAGCTTTAAGCAACCCGGAGTCGCAATTACACAGACTTGGACATCGATGAAGAAATCGAAGATTCGATGAAACCTCCATTACGATGGATACTCTCGCTGAAATGTGACTATCTAACTTGGGAAGAGCAAGTGGAAGAAAACAGACAAGTTAACTATGTCGAAACAAAGGAAGATTACGACAGAGAATTAGAAGATGGTTTGTACGAACAAATGCAAGCCTATGAAAACAATTTACAATCTCTGCAGGGACAAGCAATCGAATTTGTCGAAGTGCGACATCTGAAAATGAAGTTAGAGAAAGTCAATGAAAAAATGGCTAGATCAGAAAGAGCGCGGAAAGTCTTGGAAGCTGAGAAAAATGACTTCTCCAAACAACTATCAAGTGTAAGAAAGGGACATAATGCTGTTGAACGAAAACAGATTCCAGGCTTGGAAGGTAATTCTGGGAATTTTTCCCCGCCGGCAAGTCCTCATTGTGAGGAACGAGATGTGGAAGGAAATTCTGGAGTCGCACCCACACTGACTGATGAAAAACCACTCCAGAAGGAACATGTCAAGTTACTTCAAAATAATCGAAAAGTGGAAAAAGAAGAGAAGCCGCTGCGCACAGAAGGATCCAACATTTTCGGCGAATATGTTGATTACGACAACGATTGTAGAGGAAAAGAAAACATAGCAGAAGAGAAAAAAGAAGGAAAGCCTCTACGTACAGAAGGCCCTTTTATTTCCAACGAGTATGGAAATGAATTTATTTAGTGGGAAAAAACAAACAAATTTCTCTGGTTCCAGTTCCTGAAGGGTATTGCCTCAGCGAAATCAATAGCAAATCATTAATGGCCGTGAAAATAGAAGACGACAATGCAGAGCGTACCATGGCGCCAATGGTAATCCTTTCCGACGTGAATAATGGCGGTCTGCATCGATGGACTATTAATGCGGTATGGAGAATGAAGCCGGCAGATAAAGGTGGTGGCATTGGCAAGAAGGACTGGACAAAGAAATGGAGTCGTTTCCTGGAAGCAGTTACTTAATTGAATATTTATATTGTTTGAGCATATATAGTTAGTTTCCTTTTCATATTTTTATATTTAAATATTTTATAGTATACATTTATTCAACTTTATAAAAATACAGTCCACTATTAACATACACATTTAAGCCGCCCGGGAGAATGTACAAAATACTTTGTACATACTTTTGAGTGCGATTGAGGCGCTGGGAAAATGTAGCAATAAAAAATAAATGTTCTAAAATTATATATTTCCCAGCCGCCATAAAATACCACATGCATACGATAACGCGTGAAATAATAAAGGTTATGACCCATTAGTGTACCTTCCCAACCAATGTGTGATCAGAAAAAAAAATTTGTATTCTATTGAATTTGAACCCCCAAGAGAATATTGTTTGGGAACGTAGATGGGATGTAAACTGAGACTCATTCTGTCGGAAATTTTGGCAGAAACATGAAAAATATCACGAATATTAATTTCTTTGATCGTCAATAAATTATATTATGATGAAAAATATGGACTTTATGGGGTCTTTAACGCACAATTTAAATGACAACAAGTAAAAAAGCAGAAAGTTCGGCCGGTCCGAACTTTGAATACCCCCATCATTTGGAACGAATTTGGAAAGTTTCAAGAAATAAAATCCTTAAAAATTCCGTTAAAGTCTTAAAAATACCGAATATAGCCGTTATATTGGGGTCTATACGACGTGGACCTACATAGGCATTGTTTGTCACAAGCCATTACAATATCCAAATTGGAAACTTGAAATAAACGGTGAATAATGTAGCTAAAATCATCAAAATATCGTATATAGGAAGGTGCCGTTATATCGGAGCTGTGCGAAGACCTGGACCAGCATAGACAATTTTCTGCCACAGACTAAAGCATCCATTACGAACTTCAGATGCGACATCTCAAACAATTTCGGTGGGTATTGTACCCAAACTCGTAAAAATACCGAATATAGGGAGGTACTGATATATGGGGGCTATACGAAGTCGTGGACCTGCATAGATAATTTTCTGCCACAGACTGTAGTTCCCATTACGAACTCTAAGGACGTAATTTGAAACAATTCCGGTGAATAATGAAGCTAAAATCATCAAAATACCGTGGACCTGCACAAACAATTTTTTGTCATAGGCTGTAGTATCCATTACGAACTTCAAATACCAAATTTGAAATAATTCCGTTTAAAAAATTCGCTAAAATCATCAAAATTCCGAATATCGGGAGGTACAGTTATATGGGAGCTATATGAAAACGTGGACCCACATGGCCCATTTACAAACATAACCTGCCTACTGGAAAAATAAACATTTAGCCTTCTATCTCAATTCGTTCGAAAGATAGCGTGATTACAACAGACAGACAGACGGACAAACAGACAGACATCGCTAAATCGACTTAGAATTTTACGCTGATCAAGAATATATATACTTTATTGGGTCTGACATGAGTACTTGGAGGAGTTGCAAACGGTCATTGTAATGGTGGCCTGACTATTTTGCAACAAAAAAATAATGCTGCTGCTGGCTTCACTGTTCTCGTCTCTTAGATGCCCTTGTTGGTTGGTTTCTCTGAGCTTATTCTCCTTAATATTTGGCTGAAGTGATACTTATTCGAAAAATTTGTTGTATTTGTAAGATTTTTTTTTTTAATTTGGCCGTCTTGTGGACAGACAAATACAATATACAATACAATACAGACAAAAAAAACGATAACAAATTTTATTATAATTTTAAACACTTATATTTTCTTAAATTTTTCTTGAACATTTGTGTTTTGTATTCTGAGCTAAATTATTTCCTTTTTTAAAAAATAATTTGGTGGGACAAATCAACTTTTTAAAATATTTTGCTTAAATATTTGGATTCTAATCCAAGTTATTTTCTCTGAATAGCGCTGTGAATTTGATGGAAAATCCGGCGTACTTAAAGAAAGTTATTGGATTTAAAAATTAAATTCTTCTGCAATAAGATATTAAGCGATATCAAGTTAAAAATGGTAAATCCTTTGTCCGACAACCCCGCACACCTTTGTTAAACCCTTTTCATTGGTCTACATTTAATTTTTGTAACACAACAAAATTTCATAAAGTCTAACGCTCAGCTATCACAATGGATAAAACTTTAAGTGATACATTCTAAACTATGCCAAGGATCTTCTGAATCATATGTCAAAATTTTCAATAGTGTCACATACATTGAAAACAACACGTAAGGAGTCGGACTCTGCATGAGACCAGGTCAAAACAGCATATGTAGATTGCCGGGACTATATTCCAGAAATCTATCGATAAAAATAAAGTGAGGAATGGATACGATGGATCCATGCAAAAATGCGCTGAGCTCAATAAATTGACAAATTTAAAGTAATTTGGATCAAAGACCTCACAACAAGGAAAAGAAGTGGATGTAACACATGTATCTAGGCACTGTCGCGGAGATTTATTCTTTCTATTAGCCTATGGATAATTTCTTACAGACTATATATGTACATAAATGGTAATTATAAAATTTAAATTAAAAATTTAAAAAAAATATATATTATTTTACTTTTTAAAGTGCGCTTAAATCTTTTGACATTCTCGACATTTGCATGGCTCATTCTGGAGAATTGAGTTGCTAGTGGTACATAGTGGCAGAACATTTACTATAAAGAAATGGGATATCTGGCATTTTTGTACGGCTTTCCAGAGTTGGCATATTGATCAGCGAGAGTCTATCAGTGTATGGTGGAAGATTAGCGTATGAAAAGTTCAAACATCGTTAGCAGAAAAGTAGAAATTGTTATTGGACAGACTCGATGTGGTCGCTGTGTTTTATTAATATGGGGACTTGAAATAAACGGTGAATAATGTATCTAAAATCATCAAAATATCGTATATAGGGAGGTGCCGTTATATCGGAGCTGTGCGAAGACCTGGACCAGCATAGACAAATTTCTGCCACAGGCTATAGCATCCATTACGAACTTCACATACGACATCTCAAACAATTTCGGTGGGTATTGTACCCAAACTCGTCAAAATACCGAATATAGGGAGGTACTGATATATGGGGGCTATACGAAGTCGTGGACCTGCATAGACCATTTTCTGTCACAGACTGTAGTTCCCATTACGAACTCTAAGGACGTAATTTGAAACAATTCCGGTGAAAAATGAAGCTAAAATCATCAAAATACCGAATATTGGGAGGTACCGTTATATGGGGGCTGGCTATACGAAAACGTGGACCTGCACAAACAATTTTTTGTCATAGGCTGTAGCATCCATTGCGAATTTCAACTACCAAATTTGAAATAATTCCGGCTGTAGTATCCATTACGAACTTCAACTACCAAATTTGAAATAATTACGGTTAATAAAGTCGCTAAATTCGTCAAAATTCCGAATATCGGGAGGTACAGTTATATGGGGGCTATATGAAAACGTGGACCTACATGACCCATTTACGAACATAACCTACCTATTGGAAAATAAACATGTGTGCAAAATTTTAGCCTTCTATCTCAATTCGTTCGAAAGATAGTGTGATTACAACAGACAGAAGGACGTCGCCGACTTAGAATTTTACGCTGATCAAGAATATATATACTTTATTGGGTCTGACATGAGTACTTCGAGGAGTTGCAAACGGAATGACAAAGTTAATATACCCTCCATTGTATGGTGGAGGGTATAAAATAAATAAATTACATTCTTACGGTAATGGGTGTAGAAGAGTAATTATCTTTGACTATTCTGAAATCATTATGCCCCTAATTATGAGGTGGACAAAACTTAATACCACACAGCACGGTATTCTAAACGTTGTAAATACAAATCCCAAGTTACAGCTCATTTGAATGGGAAATGTTGCTAAGCTCTTTATAATACCAAAAATTGAGCTGAGTTTTCACATGGGGCTATTATAGATGTTCTATATCATATAGGTTTTTAACACTCAATTAAAGCCTATGGCTGAAAAATTAAGATCAGCCTATTCAAAATATCTAAAACCGACGGTTTGTGATTATCTATTACATTTTTTGCCATGAATGTTTATTTCTATTTAGAAATTACTATGGAGTTATTTTACTTATAATAAAAATTGTGCCGCTTACATAATTCAGATCTGTGTTCCATTATGCTTTAAAAAATATGCATTAAAGACTAAAAGTACGGGCCGGCAACGCGGTCCGGGCCAGCTAGTATGTAAATAAAATATAATATATAACTAATGTGAATATATGATTTGCCCACACATTTTGTTTTAAATTTAATGGAGGCTTGTATTCTGGTATTACGGCTCTACAAAATTTTCGGGGATACCCTAGTGTTAAGCAATCTGCTTATTGAATATTTAACAATAACATAAACAATCAATTCAATTCCACCAAGTTTTTCACAAATATTTAAAAATTGAAAACAAATTACTATTTTTATAAAATTATTTCCATAATATTCGTTCATGAATGTAACGCTGTGAGTTTCTTATTTTGTTTGCCTTATGGAGGGCGACCATTCACTCTGCCATTGTTACAGACAATAATTGTTGTATATCGACGGGTATGTGAAAAAATGTAAATCTAGCGAGCAGAAAATAAAAAAAAAAACTTGAAAGAAACTTTAAAACATTAGTGCAGTTTTAAAGTATAATTTTGACTAAACTTAACGGCATATTAAATAATCCGTATTAATAAGCCGAATGGAAATAACGCCCCCAACTCCACTCATTTCCCACCCCTGTCGACCATTCCGATACGTGTACACACCATGATCCGCACCATAATAGGTTATCACCAAGCGTTAGTTAATTATCTAAATAAAATCTATTGATCTATATTCATACCAAAATCTACATTATAATATAAATAACTGAAATCAACACTAATTTTGACAGTCTCATCCATTGCATAGTTTGAGCGATGTAAGTCAATACAGGGCGGGATGAAAAAACTGCAAACAACTTCAGACAGCTGTCATTTCTAAGCCACTCGTCCGACAGCTGTTAAAATTATTCCAGTGACAGCTCATTGTATTGTTTACAAGCGTACAAAAGCATTTTGGTGAGAATTTTCCAGAAAAAAGTTATTCGTGATGGAATTCAAGCGTGATAGTGTGATTTCTTTATATTTGGCTGGAAAACCACAAGTGGCTGTCGTTAGAGCACTACAGCATTTAAATGAGAATAAATCAAGCGAGATACTGGTAGCGTAGCCCGACGACAAGGAAGTGGACGGAAGAAAACAGCAACATCAGCAGAAATAGTTCGAAAAGTAAAGAATCGACTTGATCGAAACCCCCGTCACAGTGGTCGAAAAATGGCTCGTGAGTTGAACATATCGCAATATTCACTTCGGCAAATATTGAAAAATGAACTCGGGGTAAAGCTACTGAAATTCCAAAAAGTGCAAGAACTTACACTGCAACCGAAAGAAAATATACTCGAAAGAGCTAAAGAGTTGCTTCGCTTAGACGAAAGTGGTGAACTGCGAATTTTGTTTTCTCCGATGAGAAGACATTCGTTGTCCAACAGTTTGTCAACAAACAAAATTATCGTGTTTACTTGCCAAAGAGGTCAGCTGAAAATATGCTTCGGTTGGCCACCAAAACTCAAGCGCCGGTCATTGTAATGGTGGCCTGACTATTTTGCAACAAAAAAATAATGCTGCTGCTGGCTTCACTGTTCTCGTCTCTTAGATGCCCTTGTTGGTTGGTTTCTCTGAGCTTATTCTCCTTAATATTTGGCTGAAGTGATACTTATTCGAAAAATTTGTTGTATTTGTAAGATTTTTTTTTTTAATTTGGCCGTCTTGTGGACAGACAAATACAATATACAATACAATACAGACAAAAAAAAAAACGATAACAAATTTTATTATAATTTTAAACACTTATATTTTCTTAAATTTTTCTTGAACATTTGTGTTTTGTATTCTGAGCTAAATGATTTCCTTTTTTAAAAAATAATTTGGTGGGACAAATCAACTTTTTAAAATATTTTGCTTAAATATTTGGATTCTAATCCAAGTTATTTTCTCTGAATAGCGCTGTGAATTTGATGGAAAATCCGGCGTACTTAAAGAAAGTTATTGGATTTAAAAATTAAATTCTTCTGCAATAAGATATTAAGCGATATCAAGTTAAAAATGGTAAATCCTTTGTCCGACAACCCCGCACACCTTTGTTAAACCCTTTTCATTGGTCTACATTTAATTTTTGTAACACAACAAAATTTCATAAAGTCTAACGCTCAGCTATCACAATGGATAAAACTTTAAGTGATACATTCTAAACTATGCCAAGGATCTTCTGAATCATATGTCAAAATTTTCAATAGTGTCACATACATTGAAAACAACACGTAAGGAGTCGGACTCTGCATGAGACCAGGTCAAAACAGCATATGTAGATTGCCGGGACTATATTCCAGAAATCTATCGATAAAAATAAAGTGAGGAAGCATTACATGGATACGATGGATCCATGCAAAAATGCGCTGAGCTCAATAAATTGACAAATTTAAAGTAATTTGGATCAAAGACCTCACAACAAGGAAAAGAAGTGGATGTAACACATGTATCTAGGCACTGTCGCGGAGATTTATTCTTTCTATTAGCCTATGGATAATTTCTTACAGACTGTATATGTACATAAATGGTAATTATAAAATTTAAATTAAAAATTTAAAAAATATATATATTATTTTACTTTTTAAAGTGCGCTTAAATCTTTTGACATTCTCGACATTTGCATGGCTCATTCTGGAGAATTGAGTTGCTAGTGGTACATAGTGGCAGAACATTTACTATAAAGAAATGGGATATCTGGCATTTTTGTACGGCTTTCCAGAGTTGGCATATTGATCAGCGAGAGTCTATCAGTGTATGGTGGAAGATTAGCGTATGAAAAGTTCAAACATCGTTAGCAGAAAAGTAGAAATTGTTATTGGACAGACTCGATGTGGTCGCTGTGTTTTATTAATATGGGGACTTGAAATAAACGGTGAATAATGTATCTAAAATCATCAAAATATCGTATATAGGGAGGTGCCGTTATATCGGAGCTGTGCGAAGACCTGGACCAGCATAGACAAATTTCTGCCACAGGCTATAGCATCCATTACGAACTTCACATACGACATCTCAAACAATTTCGGTGGGTATTGTACCCAAACTCGTCAAAATACCGAATATAGGGAGGTACTGATATATGGGGGCTATACGAAGTCGTGGACCTGCATAGACCATTTTCTGTCACAGACTGTAGTTCCCATTACGAACTCTAAGGACGTAATTTGAAACAATTCCGGTGAAAAATGAAGCTAAAATCATCAAAATACCGAATATTGGGAGGTACCGTTATATGGGGGCTGGCTATACGAAAACGTGGACCTGCACAAACAATTTTTTGTCATAGGCTGTAGCATCCATTGCGAATTTCAACTACCAAATTTGAAATAATTCCGACTGTAGTATCCATTACGAACTTCAACTACCAAATTTGAAATAATTACGGTTAATAAAGTCGCTAAATTCGTCAAAATTCCGAATATCGGGAGGTACAGTTATATGGGGGCTATATGAAAACGTGGACCTACATGACCCATTTACGAACATAACCTACCTATTGGAAAATAAACATGTGTGCAAAATTTTAGCCTTCTATCTCAATTCGTTCGAAAGATAGTGTGATTACAACAGACAGAAGGACGTCGCCGACTTAGAATTTTACGCTGATCAAGAATATATATACTTTATTGGGTCTGACATGAGTACTTCGAGGAGTTGCAAACGAAATGACAAAGTTAATATACCCTCCATTGTATGGTGGAGGGTATAAAATAAATAAATTACATTCTTACGGTAATGGGTGTAGAAGAGTAATTATCTTTGACTATTCTGAAATCATTATGCCCCTAATTATGAGGTGGACAAAACTTAATACCACACAGCACGGTATTCTAAACGTTGTAAATACAAATCCCAAGTTACAGCTCATTTGAATGGGAAATGTTGCTAAGCCCTTTATAATACCAAAAATTGAGCTGAGTTTTCACATGGGGCTATTATAGATGTTCTATATCATATAGGTTTTTAACACTCAATTAAAGCCTATGGCTGAAAAATTAAGATCAGCCTATTCAAAATATCTAAAACCGACGGTTTGTGATTATCTATTACATTTTTTGCCATGAATGTTTATTTCTATTTAGAAATTACTATGGAGTTATTTTACTTATAATAAAAATTGTGCCGCTTACATAATTCAGATCTGTGTTCCATTATGCTTTAAAAAATATGCATTAAAGACTAAAAGTACGGGCCGGCAACGCGGTCCGGGCCAGCTAGTATGTAAATAAAATATAATATATAACTAATGTGAATATATGATTTGCCCACACATTTTGTTTTAAATTTAATGGAGGCTTGTATTCTGGTATTACGGCTCTACAAAATTTTCGGGGATACTCTAGTGTTAAGCAATCTACTTATTGAATATTTAACAATAACATAAACAATCAATTCAATTCCACCAAGTTTTTCACAAATATTTAAAAATTGAAAACAAATTACTATTTTTATAAAATTATTTCCATAATATTCGTTCATGAATGTAACGCTGTGAGTTTCTTATTTTGTTTGCCTTATGGAGGGCGACCATTCACTCTGCCATTGTTACAGACAATAATTGTTGTATATCGACGGGTATGTGAAAAAATGTAAATCTAGCGAGCAGAAAATAAAAAAAAAAACTTGAAAGAAACTTTAAAACATTAGTGCAGTTTTAAAGTATAATTTTGACTAAACTTAACGGCATATTAAATAATCCGTATTAATAAGCCGAATGGAAATAACGTCCCCAACTCCACTCATTTCCCACCCCTGTCGACCATTCCGATACGTGTACACACCATGATCCGCACCATAATAGGTTATCACCAAGCGTTAGTTAATTATCTAAATAAAATCTATTGATCTATATTCATACCAAAATCTACATTATAATATAAATAACTGAAATCAACACTAATTTTGACAGTCTCATCCATTGCATAGTTTGAGCGAAGTAAGTCAGTACAACTGCAAACAACTTCAGACAGCTGTCATTTCTAAGCCACTCGTCCGACAGCTGTTAAAATTATTCCAGTGACAGCTCATTGTATTGTTTACAAGCGTACAAAAGCATTTTGGTGAGAATTTTCCAGAAAAAAGTTATTCGTGATGGAATACAAGCGTGATAGTGTGATTTCTTTATATTTGGCTGGAAAACCACAAGTGGCTGTCGTTAGAGCACTACAGCATTTAAATGTGAATAAATCAAGCGTGATACTGGTAGCGTAGCCCGACGACAAGGAAGTGGACGGAAGAAAACAGCAACATTAGCAGAAATAGTTCGAAAAGTAAAGAAGCGACTTGATCGAAACCCCCGTCGCAGTGGTCGAAAAATGGCTCGTGAGCTGAACATATCGCAATATTCACTTCGGCAAATATTGAAAAATGAACTCGGGGTGAAGCTACTGAAATTCCAAAAAGTGCAAGAACTTACACTGCAACCGAAAGAAAATATACTCGAAAGAGCTAAAGAGTTGCTTCGCTTGGACGAAAGTGGTGAACTGCGAATTTTGTTGTCCGATGAGAAGACATTCGTTGTCCAGCAGTTTGTCAACAAACAAAATTATCGTGTTTACTTGCAAAGATGTCAGCTGAAAATGTGGTTCGGTTGGCCACCAAAACTCAAAAAAACCAAAGTGTCGATCACCTCAAGCGCTTCGCCGGGAATGGGCCAAAATACCGCAGAGCAACATTCGGGTGGCGTGTGATGGCTTCATTGGCCATTTGAAGGCCATAATTCATGCCAAAGGTGACCAATTCGAACAAATCTAAACTTATTCTAAAATTTGATACTATTTCCGACATTTTTTGCTTTCATTCAATAAAATTTAAAAAAAAAAAACGTAAAAATTATGGCGTTTGACTTTGTTGCAGTTTTTTTATCTTACCCCCTGATAATATCTACTGATCTAAAGCGGACTTTAATTCTAATTGACGAAAAAAGAAAATCAGATGGTACACTACAGTTAAAATGTGCGTCCTTGGCTCCTGCGAAAGTATGAAAATCAATGTATGTAAGCGGCTTCCAGTGGCGATTTTAAACTCACGCACTTATATTATATGTATTTCTAAATCAAAAAATGAAATTACAACAAAATCGCCTGTATTTTCAAAGCGAGATTGTATTAGTATTAAAGAAGTAAATATACATTGTATAAAATACATATAGTTTAATGATAATAAATATACATATAACAACAAATTATTCAGAATTTTCTTAAAAACGTTCAAAAAATTATTTTCGCATTAAAATTGAAGTTTTTGGGGAATAAATTTCGGCTCTTAATGACTCTATTAGCTTTCTTATCCAGATTATGAATAAACATATAATAAAAAGTCGATTTTTATTTTCTACACGCTATATCTGCATTTATTTATTGTACGTCGGTTCTGTAGTACTTACTTGGGGTGATGAAAGCGAATTAGATAGCCTTGAATATTTTTAGGCATAATTAATTTTTAATTCTGTGAACTTAGTCTTTGTGAGAATTATAGATGACAATGCAATGTGAAATATTTTCTAAGTAGCAAACACTGTTAAATATTAACAAAAAACATGACATTTTTTTGTCAGCATTAAAATTGCACCACTCGTTAACAATAAGTTTATACTTCTTAGGTACAATATTAAAAGTTGTGGCAGGAACTCAAGAATCCGCAGAATCGCAACTTTTAGTGTCAAATAAGCAGATCTCAATTATTTTCTAAGTAGCATACACTGTTAAATATTAACAATAAACATGACATTTTTTTGTCAGCATTAAAATTGCACCACTCGTTAACAATAAGCTTATGCTTCTTAGGTACAGTATTAAAAGTTGTGGCAGGAACTCAAGAATCCGCAGAATCGCAACTTTTAGTGTCAAATAAGCAGATCTTAATTACTACGGAGACCCAAAAACAAATAAACTATACTCAGACACGTTTAATAATAATAAGATCAGTAAAGAAACTATGAAAAATACTCCAAAAACGTATCATTTATATGAAGAACCAGTGTTTAAAAGCCAGCACCTATTGAAATTAGCCTTTCAGTGCAACTGCTATAAAATATTGACAGCCATGGCTAAAATAGCACATGATCAGCTATTTAGCTCAGCGCATAGCTATTTAGCTCGTTTTCGATAAGCGAGCTATTTTTGTTTAGCCAATATTTTTTCTTACTGTATTGAATAATATGTCACAAAACTAAAATACATTTAAATTTATTGGATTCGATAACATTTGCTCATTGTCTACATATGAAAATACCAAATCGATAAAAATGCGAATATATTTGTTTTTGTTGTCTAAAACCGAGCTAAGCAGCAGCAGTCATGTTGCTTTTTGATGCTAAGGCTAAATTCATTTCAGCTTCAGCCACTTACTGCTATTTTGTCTTTCCGACGATTTCAAGTAGCTTTAGCTATCTCGGCTAATTTTTTTGTAATGTATTGCTATTTATTGGCGTCATTGATTTTTTTTTTTTTTTTTTTGGCTACATTTTTTGGCAGGCAAGGCTGAAAATTTTCGGAGCCATTGCTAATTTGGCTTTAGCATTTTAAACCCTGTGAAGAACTATTGGATATAAACAGCAGAATTCAGATTTTTATGTTGTTACATCAGATAAATGTAATATTAAAAATACTACATTTTTGATAATGATCTAAAGTCTGCTTTCGCTGAAAAGCTTACAAAAATTACAGTATTAACTTAATGGAAATTTCTGACACATAGATTTAGAAATCAGATAATAGAATTAACAGATAAATAAAGGGGCCCGCCATTTATTTCGAATTTACACAATCCTTCCAATTGATAATGTAAAAGAATATTGCTCAAATGGCTGCCTCGGCTGACCCTGCAATATCGTACACGATCGGCCAATTTTTCAGGACTTTATCGATTGTATGTAGATGTATTTCACTAAGGGCTTCAGAAATATTGTCCTTTGAAGCTTCAATTGTGACTCGTTTTGGTGCATCGGCTTTTCAAAATATGCGCGCATCAAACTTGTGTGTTTGCTGTGTCCCAAATGCGACTTTTTTGCTTATTTAAATAGGAAGCTGACGGTGCTTCCCTTCTTCCAAAATCCGTACGCAATTTTCGTACACATTCCGCAACATTACCATAATTATCAAAGTAATATCGCAATATTTCCTAACAAAGTTTCGAAGCAATTTCGCACAGGGGTACAGGTAGCCTTATTATTTTTAAAAACAACAACGTCAATAACATGTCTGTTAGTTTTATATCAAACGGTCAGAGAATAATTACAAAAATGCCGCCACAGTAAAATATCATTATTTTAGACATGTTCAATCCAAATGAATCAAACGAAAGCGATGTTGTGTGAAATTTTTAAAGTTGTGACAAAAAGATTTTAAATGTACATTCCGGATATATGGAAGCCATTAAAGAGATCGCATACTGAGATATATGCAAACTATATCCAACAAAATCGGCCAAAGAAAACACGAAATTGTTTGAATACAAAAGAATTTTAGTTTAATAGAACAGTGTGGCTTGTTTGTTCGGGATACCGTAGTATTTTGTTGTTGCAAAATGGTCTGGCTTTATCCCTTTATTGTTGTTTTTATAAAAACAACGTTTGTTTATTAGTGGAGAACGATGGTAATGTTTACCAGGGGGTAAGGCAGGGAATACCTAGGTTTCGGAAAGAGCCACCAATCCTCATCAGTTCCCTTGTTTTTGTCTGGGATATTCTCCCCAGAAGTTATTTTAAAAATAACTTCTATGACAAAAAACATTTTTTTACCCAAGTGACGAGATCGTAAGCTCAATAGAAGAGGAACCAAAGAATTAAATAAAACAAAAATTCTCTTGGAAAGTCTTCTAAATCTTACAACCGCACTTATAAACATTTACATCTTTCTCCACTTGTTATGCTTTCGTTCAGCCTGAACGAAGTAGCATAACCATGTAAGTTGGTTTTGTTTGTTACAACAAAAACCCCTTCGTCGACCGTGCCTTGTCTATTAATAGAACAGTGTGGCTTGTTTGTTCGGGATACCGTAGTATTTTGTTGTTGCAAAATGGTCTGGCTTTATCCCTTTATTGTTGTTTTTATAAAAACAACGTTTGTTTATTAGTGGAGAACGATGGTAATGTTTACCAGGGGGTAAGGCAGGGAATACCTAGGTTTCGGAAAGAGCCACCAATCCTCATCAGTTCCCTTGTTTTTGTCTGGGATATTCTCCCCAGAAGTTATTTTAAAAATAACTTCTATGACAAAAAACATTTTTTTACCCAAGTGACGAGATCGTAAGCTCAATAGAAGAGGAACCAAAGAATTAAATAAAACAAAAATTCTCTTGGAAAGTCTTCTAAATCTTACAACCGCACTTATAAACATTTACATCTTTCTCCACTTGTTATGCTTTCGTTCAGCCTGAACGAAGTAGCATAACCATGTAAGTTGGTTTTGTTTGTTACAACAAAAACCCCTTCGTCGACCGTGCCTTGTCTATTAATAGAACAGTGTGGCTTGTTTGTTCGGGATACCGTAGTATTTTGTTGTTGCAAAATGGTCTGGCTTTATCCCTTTATTGTTGTTTTTATAAAAACAACGTTTGTTTATTAGTGGAGAACGATGGTAATGTTTACCAGGGGGTAAGGCAGGGAATACCTAGGTTTCGGAAAGAGCCACCAATCCTCATCAGTTCCCTTGTTTTTGTCTGGGATATTCTCCCCAGAAGTTATTTTAAAAATAACTTCTATGACAAAAAACATTTTTTTACCCAAGTGACGAGATCGTAAGCTCAATAGAAGAGGAACCAAAGAATTAAATAAAACAAAAATTCTCTTGGAAAGTCTTCTAAATCTTACAACCGCACTTATAAACATTTACATCTTTCTCCACTTGTTATGCTTTCGTTCAGCCTGAACGAAGTAGCATAACCATGTAAGTTGGTTTTGTTTGTTACAACAAAAACCCCTTCGTCGACCGTGCCTTGTCTATTAATAGAACAGTGTGGCTTGTTTGTTCGGGATACCGTAGTATTTTGTTGTTGCAAAATGGTCTGGCTTTATCCCTTTATTGTTGTTTTTATAAAAACAACGTTTGTTTATTAGTGGAGAACGATGGTAATGTTTACCAGGGGGTAAGGCAGGGAATACCTAGGTTTCGGAAAGAGCCACCAATCCTCATCAGTTCCCTTGTTTTTGTCTGGGATATTCTCCCCAGAAGTTATTTTAAAAATAACTTCTATGACAAAAAACATTTTTTTACCCAAGTGACGAGATCGTAAGCTCAATAGAAGAGGAACCAAAGAATTAAATAAAACAAAAATTCTCTTGGAAAGTCTTCTAAATCTTACAACCGCACTTATAAACATTTACATCTTTCTCCACTTGTTATGCTTTCGTTCAGCCTGAACGAAGTAGCATAACCATGTAAGTTGGTTTTGTTTGTTACAACAAAAACCCCTTCGTCGACCGTGCCTTGTCTATTAATAGAACAGTGTGGCTTGTTTGTTCGGGATACCGTAGTATTTTGTTGTTGCAAAATGGTCTGGCTTTATCCCTTTATTGTTGTTTTTATAAAAACAACGTTTGTTTATTAGTGGAGAACGATGGTAATGTTTACCAGGGGGTAAGGCAGGGAATACCTAGGTTTCGGAAAGAGCCACCAATCCTCATCAGTTCCCTTGTTTTTGTCTGGGATATTCTCCCCAGAAGTTATTTTAAAAATAACTTCTATGACAAAAAACATTTTTTTACCCAAGTGACGAGATCGTAAGCTCAATAGAAGAGGAACCAAAGAATTAAATAAAACAAAAATTCTCTTGGAAAGTCTTCTAAATCTTACAACCGCACTTATAAACATTTACATCTTTCTCCACTTGTTATGCTTTCGTTCAGCCTGAACGAAGTAGCATAACCATGTAAGTTGGTTTTGTTTGTTACAACAAAAACCCCTTCGTCGACCGTGCCTTGTCTATTAATAGAACAGTGTGGCTTGTTTGTTCGGGATACCGTAGTATTTTGTTGTTGCAAAATGGTCTGGCTTTATCCCTTTATTGTTGTTTTTATAAAAACAACGTTTGTTTATTAGTGGAGAACGATGGTAATGTTTACCAGGGGGTAAGGCAGGGAATACCTAGGTTTCGGAAAGAGCCACCAATCCTCATCAGTTCCCTTGTTTTTGTCTGGGATATTCTCCCCAGAAGTTATTTTAAAAATAACTTCTATGACAAAAAACATTTTTTTACCCAAGTGACGAGATCGTAAGCTCAATAGAAGAGGAACCAAAGAATTAAATAAAACAAAAATTCTCTTGGAAAGTCTTCTAAATCTTACAACCGCACTTATAAACATTTACATCTTTCTCCACTTGTTATGCTTTCGTTCAGCCTGAACGAAGTAGCATAACCATGTAAGTTGGTTTTGTTTGTTACAACAAAATTGGTGGCTCTTTCCGAAACCTAGGTATTCCCTGCCTTACCCCCTGGTAAACATTACCATCGTTCTCCACTAATAAACAAACGTTGTTTTTATAAAAACAACAATAAAGGGATAAAGCCAGACCATTTTGCAACAACAAAATACTACGGTATCCCGAACAAACAAGCCACACTGTTCTATTAATAGACAAGGCACGGTCGACGAAGGGGTTTTTGTTGTAACAAACAAAACCAACTTACATGGTTATGCTACTTCGTTCAGGCTGAACGAAAGCATAACAAGTGGAGAAAGATGTAAATGTTTATAAGTGCGGTTGTAAGATTTAGAAGACTTTCCAAGAGAATTTTTGTTTTATTTAATTCTTTGGTTCCTCTTCTATTGAGCTTACGATCTCGTCACTTGGGTAAAAAAATGTTTTTTGTCATAGAAGTTATTTTTAAAATAACTTCTGGGGAGAATATCCCAGACAAAAACAAGGGAACTGATGAGGATTGGTGGCTCTTTCCGAAACCTAGGTATTCCCTGCCTTACCCCCTGGTAAACATTACCATCGTTCTCCACTAATAAACAAACGTTGTTTTTATAAAAACAACAATAAAGGGATAAAGCCAGACCATTTTGCAACAACAAAATACTACGGTATCCCGAACAAACAAGCCACACTGTTCTATTAATAGACAAGGCACGGTCGACGAAGGGGTTTTTGTTGTAACAAACAAAACCAACTTACATGGTTATGCTACTTCGTTCAGGCTGAACGAAAGCATAACAAGTGGAGAAAGATGTAAATGTTTATAAGTGCGGTTGTAAGATTTAGAAGACTTTCCAAGAGAATTTTTGTTTTATTTAATTCTTTGGTTCCTCTTCTATTGAGCTTACGATCTCGTCACTTGGGTAAAAAAATGTTTTTTGTCATAGAAGTTATTTTTAAAATAACTTCTGGGGAGAATATCCCAGACAAAAACAAGGGAACTGATGAGGATTGGTGGCTCTTTCCGAAACCTAGGTATTCCCTGCCTTACCCCCTGGTAAACATTACCATCGTTCTCCACTAATAAACAAACGTTGTTTTTATAAAAACAACAATAAAGGGATAAAGCCAGACCATTTTGCAACAACAAAATACTACGGTATCCCGAACAAACAAGCCACACTGTTCTATTAATAGACAAGGCACGGTCGACGAAGGGGTTTTTGTTGTAACAAACAAAACCAACTTACATGGTTATGCTACTTCGTTCAGGCTGAACGAAAGCATAACAAGTGGAGAAAGATGTAAATGTTTATAAGTGCGGTTGTAAGATTTAGAAGACTTTCCAAGAGAATTTTTGTTTTATTTAATTCTTTGGTTCCTCTTCTATTGAGCTTACGATCTCGTCACTTGGGTAAAAAAATGTTTTTTGTCATAGAAGTTATTTTTAAAATAACTTCTGGGGAGAATATCCCAGACAAAAACAAGGGAACTGATGAGGATTGGTGGCTCTTTCCGAAACCTAGGTATTCCCTGCCTTACCCCCTGGTAAACATTACCATCGTTCTCCACTAATAAACAAACGTTGTTTTTATAAAAACAACAATAAAGGGATAAAGCCAGACCATTTTGCAACAACAAAATACTACGGTATCCCGAACAAACAAGCCACACTGTTCTATTAATAGACAAGGCACGGTCGACGAAGGGGTTTTTGTTGTAACAAACAAAACCAACTTACATGGTTATGCTACTTCGTTCAGGCTGAACGAAAGCATAACAAGTGGAGAAAGATGTAAATGTTTATAAGTGCGGTTGTAAGATTTAGAAGACTTTCCAAGAGAATTTTTGTTTTATTTAATTCTTTGGTTCCTCTTCTATTGAGCTTACGATCTCGTCACTTGGGTAAAAAAATGTTTTTTGTCATAGAAGTTATTTTTAAAATAACTTCTGGGGAGAATATCCCAGACAAAAACAAGGGAACTGATGAGGATTGGTGGCTCTTTCCGAAACCTAGGTATTCCCTGCCTTACCCCCTGGTAAACATTACCATCGTTCTCCACTAATAAACAAACGTTGTTTTTATAAAAACAACAATAAAGGGATAAAGCCAGACCATTTTGCAACAACAAAATACTACGGTATCCCGAACAAACAAGCCACACTGTTCTATTAATAGACAAGGCACGGTCGACGAAGGGGTTTTTGTTGTAACAAACAAAACCAACTTACATGGTTATGCTACTTCGTTCAGGCTGAACGAAAGCATAACAAGTGGAGAAAGATGTAAATGTTTATAAGTGCGGTTGTAAGATTTAGAAGACTTTCCAAGAGAATTTTTGTTTTATTTAATTCTTTGGTTCCTCTTCTATTGAGCTTACGATCTCGTCACTTGGGTAAAAAAATGTTTTTTGTCATAGAAGTTATTTTTAAAATAACTTCTGGGGAGAATATCCCAGACAAAAACAAGGGAACTGATGAGGATTGGTGGCTCTTTCCGAAACCTAGGTATTCCCTGCCTTACCCCCTGGTAAACATTACCATCGTTCTCCACTAATAAACAAACGTTGTTTTTATAAAAACAACAATAAAGGGATAAAGCCAGACCATTTTGCAACAACAAAATTTTAGTTTAATTCAATTCTTTGGTTCCTCTTCTATTGAGCTTACGGTCTCATCACTTGGGCAAAAAATGTTCTTTGTCATAAGAAATCTGGGGAGAATATCACAGACAAAAAGCAAGGGAACTGTTGAGAATTGGTGGGTCTTCCCGAAACCTAGGTATCCACTGTCTTACCCCCTGGTAAACATTAACCTCTTTCACCACTAATAAACAAACGTTGTTTTTATAAAAACTTCAATAATGTGATTAAGCCTGACTATTTTGCAGCAGCAAAAGATATTTTGTTGCTGCAATATATTTTGTTGCTGCTGGCTTCACTGTTCTCGTCTCCTAGATGCCCTTTTTGGTTCGTTTCTCTGAGCTTATTCTTCTTAATATTTGGCTGATGTGATACTTATTCGAAAAATTTGTTGGCATTTGTAAGAATTTTTTTTTTTAATTTTGCCGAATTGTGGACAGACAAATACAATATACAATACAATACAGACAAAAAAAAAACGATAACAAATTTTATTATAATTTTAAACACTTATATTTTCTTAAATTTTTCTTGAACATTTGTGTTTTGTATTCTGAGCTAAATTATTTCCTTTTTTAAAAAATAATTTGGTGGGACAAATCAACTTTTTAAAATATTTTGCTTAAATATTTGGATTCTAATCCAAGTTATTTTCTCTGAATAGCGCTGTGAATTTGATGGAAAATCCGGCGTACTTAAAGAAAGTTATTGGATTTAAAAATTAAATTCTTCTGCAATAAGATATTAAGCGATATCAAGTTAAAAATGGTAAATCCTTTGTCCGACAACCCCGCACACCTTTGTTAAACCCTTTTCATTGGTCTACATTTAATTTTTGTAACACAACAAAATTTCATAAAGTCTAACGCTCAGCTATCACAATGGATAAAACTTTGAGTGATACATTCTAAACTATGCCAAGGATCTTCTGAATCATATGTCAAAATTTTCAATAGTGTCACATACATTGAAAACAACACGTAAGGAGTCGGACTCTGCATGAGACCAGGTCAAAACAGCATATGTAGATTGCCGGGACTATATTCCAGAAATCTATCGATAAAAATAAAGTGAGGAAGCATTACATGGATACGATGGATCCATGCAAAAATGCGCTGAGCTCAATAAATTGACAAATTTAAAGTAATTTGGATCAAAGACCTCACAACAAGGAAAAGAAGTGGATGTAACACATGTATCTAGGCACTGTCGCTGAGATTTATTCATTCTATTAGCCTATGGATAATTTCTTACAGACTATATATGTACATAAATGATAATTATACAATTTAAATTAAAAATTTAAAAAAATATATATTATTTTACTTTTTAAAGTGCGCTTAAATCTTTTGACATTCTCGACATTTGCATAGCTCGTTCTGGAGAATTGAGTTGCTAGTGGTACATATTGGCGGAACATTTAAATTGATGTTGTTAATATCAGCCATAATGTCACTATAAAGAAATGGGATATCTGGCATTTTTCTACGGCTTTCCAGAGTTGGCATATTGATCAGCGAGAGTCTATCAGTGTATGGTGGAAGATTATCATATGAAAAGTTCAAACATCGTTAGCAGAAAAGTAGAAATTGTTATTGGACAGATTCGATGTGGTCACTGTGTGTTTTATTAATATGGGGACCGATAAGTATTTCAATATTGGGCGAAAAATTGACATCTATAAATTTTTTGTAAGATAAGGATCTTTAAACTGTTTACTCCAACGTTTCACAGAAACTGATTTTGCTTTGTTTATAGAAACAGAAATATGAGAATTAAAGTTATGTTTACAATCCAATACGACTCCAAAATCAACGAAGGTATCGGCCTTTTCCAGAGAATAGTCACAGAGTGTGTATCCAATAATTAATTTCCATAAGATTAATATTGCACCAGTTAGCAAAGGAATTCAAATCATTTTGAAGCAACTGGTTTCTACATATCTCCGAAAACCTAAGAAATATTTTCACATCGTCGGCATACATCAAAATATTTGAAAATTGTATAGATGAAGGTAGACCATTTAAAAATAAAGAAAATAGCAGTGGTCCTAAATGACTCCCTTGTGGGACTCCAGAAGAAACTATAAACTCTTCGGAATGGCATTTTTAAAACATACTTTTTGTGTTCTATTTTGTAGATATCAGAAAATCCAGTCGGAACTTCTGTTTGTAAATCCAATTTTTTAAGTTTTAATGGTAATAGTTTATGATTAACTTTATCGAATGCCTTGCTGAAGTCTGTGTAGATTGCATCAGTTTGCATTCTTTCAAGAAATCCCCGATTTTCAACTGTAGAGAATTGAATGAGGGTTGTTGTTGTAGAACACTTTATCTGAAATCCGTGCTGATAGGGTGAAACAATTAATTAATTTTGCTTTTCCTCGGTAATTAGCCACATTAGATTTATTTCCATTTTTGAAGAGTGGAAACATCAGGAAAACAGCTTGAGAAATGGAAACATTGAACAATAAAGAGGCCAAACAAAAGCATCATCGCAATTCCTCAGAATGCATCTCGGGATATTATCTGGTCCAAAATCATAGCCATACATTAAAATTTTCAATTCATTTAAAACCATAGTGCTGTTCAATATCGAAGGGGTAGTTATTGCAGTTATATGTTTCGGCAGAATACGTTGTACTGAAAAAATCTGCAAACAAGTTAGTTATAACATTTTTATCACAGGATTCAGCATCGTCTCACTTTAAATTTGGTGGAAAATCAGTAGATTTGCGTTTCGAATTGACAAATTTATAGAAAGACTTCGGATTCTGTTTAAAGTTATTTTTGAGTTTGATGAGATAATTTGAATAGCAAATATTATTCATAGTAGTATATTCAGAGCGTGCTACAGAATAAATTCCGTAGTCAATGGAAGTACCTGTCTTTTCGTATTTCCTATATTGTTTATTTTTCACATTTTTAGACTTTGCCAAAGCTATAGAGTTACATCGTGGCCCAGAAAGCTTCTTAATTAGATGTTTCGATACGGATGCGATTTATTTGAAAAATACCAAGATCAAAAAGTGTATCGAAAAATTCTTCATAAGGCTTGTGTATATTTTCAGGCAAAAACTATTTATCCCCAGGTAAAAAATTCCACAACATGTTTGGCTGATTTAGCTTTTTTGCAAAACTGATTTTAATGCATGGCTATGCTTTTCATAAATTATTTGCGGTGATGATGGAGGAATATATGAACATTTTTTAAATTGTTTTTGACTTCGACGGCAATGAACTCAATACGAATCAAGATCCAGTAATTTGCATGAAAAAGTATTAGATACAGATATGAGCACAACACCGCAGTTACTTCCACGGTCACGTCTAAAGATATTGTATTTATTTGACAGAATTTCAGAGTTTAAAATACGATCGTTTGACCAGGTCTGAGTCATTAGTAAGATATAATGTTCAAAGGTGAAACTGTCAACATATAATTTCGATATTTTAGACCAAATACCACGGACATTTTGATGGGCAATATATATTGTATCATTACTAATAGTGGATGGTTTTTTGAAAAATTCTCGGTATTTTGATGAATGTAACTATATTTTCAAAAGAGAGGATCAATAAGGCGTAATTGTAAATTTGAATGATGCAATTTAACGTTGTTGCGAAAAATTGATGTATCCAAATATCATGAAATTTTCCAATTTTAGATATGAAGTAATGTTCAATAGTCTCAGTAGTGGTTCCGGCAGGAAGTCTTGATTGCGAATAACCTCAACAGGGGGTACCTTATAAGGGACAGAAGGATTGACGACTGTTTCAGAGTATTGGTTTGTTAGATGTTCAAACCTGGTAGGAGGTGCATTATTAATGGAATTACTGATTGAAGTAATAGGTTATGAATTAGTAGAAGTTGAATTAAGTATTGGCGTAGAAGGGGTGTTTGACCATGATGTACCATGATTATTTTCGGAGTGTTTATCTTTTTTTACATTCCCTGCCGACTTTTGACGCTTCGGAGATTATTGTGGTGAATTCATATTCTCTAACAGCTTATAATTTTCAAAAAAATTACCATAATCATTTATTCAATTAGACAGATTAGATGAATATTCTAGAATTTTCAGAAAAGTTTGTTTATGGGATTGAAAAATCACTCCAATTTTTCTGCAATCCCCACATTATTCTATTTTTGATACCCCCATCCCGCCGATTATCGGAAGCATAGCTGGATGCTACCGGACGCGTCCACAGGTTGGGGATAGTGGAACGCTCAATAGATATATTGGGCAGCTGTGAATAAATAAGGAGTCGCGGACAACTCAGTGGTACCGGGGGTGAGTCTCGGAACAAATATCCGAGTGCCCATGATCCCTGGTTCGACGAGGCGAACAACTGGCGCCTCAAACTATCCAGTGATCGGTGTTGGTCTACCGAAGATTAAGTCCCCCTAACGCTGGGGTGTTACGTAAACCGTGCCCATCAGTGTTCCTCGGTTTGCAGTCAGGGTACCGACTGTATTCGTACGGCCTCAATGATACCTGGGCGCCTCAGTGAGTAACAGGCTTAGTTGCCAAGTCCTTGCCATGGTAGGGAGGCTATGCCATGGTGGACCTCGTCTCCTCCAAGTCCGACTTTTTCATATAGAGAAAAATAATTACTTAAATAAAAACAAACCCCCAACTACCACCAATGACACTATTGCTCCAAGGAAGCAACGACCAAGGACCGGCCACAGGACACGATTTCCAACTCGGAAGGGGATGACTCTATACTAAATTAGCAACATAGTGAACAATTGTCCGCTCTCCTGGAAAAGACAAAAACGCTAAGGCTCAGTCAGGAAACTGTTCCTTCTGGCTTTGGAAATGACTCACCACTTTCGGATGAGGAAGCCACTAAGAACACTCCCAGCGAGACTTGCGCAGAGTCCCAAATCCAGGAGGGATCATCGTCGGTCACTTCCGATGTTACCAGCCTCGATCGGCAAGACGCCATCAATATAGATACTGGCAGGGATCCTACCAGAAACCCTACCTCTCATGATGGCGCCGACCCGAAGGAGGCGAAAGCAAAGCGGGGATATAAAAGGTCGGTAAATTATTGTAAAAAATTATCGGCCAAGACCCCGCGCAGATAACGGAGAGAGAGAGGATTCTGATTAAGATGAACCTCAAGGTAATTGCAAAGTTCGAAAAGAACCACCCGCATTTACCAAGCTGTTTTCTTAATCAGACTCTTCTACCTCTCCTACCATCAACAGTAGGGTAAACCAACCTGTGATTCAACCCTCTGTTGAGGCCCTGCGGAGATCAGCAAATCCACCACCGATAACAAGACTACTACGGTTGTTGTTCACGAAGTGACGGCTAGTGCTGACCCTGCTGGGTCAAATCCACCTGCCAAAAAGCGCAGGAAAAAGAAGGCCAAGAAACCGGAGCCCATGACATCCGAAGCCTCGGCAGTTCCAACGAAAGCCGATACCTCTTCACGCCCAGCGTTGAAAATTGGTCGGTCTACAGAGGAACCACACCCTGAGGCCAAGAAGGCATCTACGGCACCGGCTTCTCGGCCTATGCCCACAACTTCCACTCCGTCCGCTAGCAAGTCGGTCGTGACCAAACCGACCCAACCAGCCCCTTCAAGCTCTAAGCCTGACAAGGTCCACAAGGGGGAGGTCAAGTCACAAACGGCAGGCCAAACAGGACGGAAGAGGAAATACTCTCAGACCATCTACCCGGACAATCTTCGGGTAGCAATAATCGACAAGGCTGAACCGGAGGGTAAAATCAGCGACAGTCGATGGCTGCTGTTCGAAGATCGGCTGAGGGAGCTTGTCTTCACGGGAGAGGGTGACCCACGAAGTATGCAGTTCGGCAGTGCAACCCTTTACAGAGGCGTGAAAGTCATGTGCTGTTAAAACCAGGAATCTAAGGATTACCTGGTCACTGCAGTATCTGGCTCTCGCGACCTCTGGCAGGGATGTGATATGGCGGCTGTATCCTTAAAGGACATCCCCTGTCGTAAGGTATTGACAGCTTGGGTGCCACCACCATCTGTGGATCCAGCACGCATCCTGACAATACTGGCCGAGCAAAACCCCAACCTCAGAACAGACAACTGGCGTCTTGTCAGTTCAAGCACTGAAGGAGGGTGCCTGGTCATCAAAGTATCTATGGATACGGATGGCCAGGAGTACCTTCAAGCTCGTGGGGGAAAATTGCATTTCGGCGCCGACTGGATCCGTTTTCGGCTAACGCCGTTGAATTAGGAGAAAGAAAACAGCAGCTACTTAGCATCATGCAGATTTATCTGCATCACTGCAAAGCAGCTGCTGCCGAACTCCTCCTATCCCTCACGAAAGCTGAGGCATACATAGTTCTGCTTCAGGAACCCTATATACAATAATAGGGTAACTGGACTAGGGATTGTGCAGTACGTCGCTTATGCGGTCTCCAATGGTGATAAGGTAAGGATGTGTATTGTTGCCAAAAAGAGTTTAAATCTTATCTTTCTTAGCAACTGCAGTGGAGGAGACGTTACGGTAGCGAGATTGGAGTCTAAATCCGGGAGGGTTCAAATTTTCATCTCTCTCTACCTACCGTACGAGCGACCTGACCCACCTGGGCACGAAGTAGAGGAGCTGCTCAAAGATCTGGCTGACAAAGGGCATATATACATGGGTTGTGATGCCAACGCACACCACTTCCAATGGGGCAGCAATGATACCAATGTCAGAGGTGAGTCTATTTTTGATTTTATCCTAAAATATAATCTCAAAATATATAACAGGGGCAACGATGCAACATTTCAAATCAAAGATAGGGCAGAGGCCATTGACCTCACCCTAACTAACAAGGATGAATCTCTTATACAAGACTGGAAAGTTTCTCCTGAGTGCTCGTTTTCAGACCACCGGAAGATAGTTTTCAAAATCTTAGTAGAGGGTATTCATCAAAAAGCACATAGAAATCCAAGAAAGGCACATTGGGACAAATTTAAGGAACTGGCTATACCCAGGCTTCACTGTTTCGACAACATGGTCTTAACCTTAACCCTCGATATAGACAACTCCGTAAATGCGAGAACGAGTGCTTTGATTGATTGCTATCAAAAAGTCTGTCCGCTAACCTACCCAGGGAAAAAATTTCAACCAGTTTGGTGGTCAAAATATTTAGCCAATTTAAGGAGGGATAGTAGGCGACTGTATAATAGGGCCAACAAGACCAAACTACGTACGGACTGGGATGCCTATAAGGCAAGGCTAGGCAAAGAGTATCCCTTGGGATATCTGTGTGTTCACCAACACAATTGTAAAAAACAAATTGATTTGAATTTTCTGTCAAAATGGTTTTGGGAGAATATTTAGTTTTGTTTGAGCAGTCGTTGAGGAAGGTGCTGTCGGATATTTTTATGAATACACCGTAAGAAAAATTGGAGCACAAATATATCTTACTACATATTCGAAACAAATATTTTCGTATTTGTAAAAATTATAAATTTTAAGATTTATCTTTCTTAATTGAATTATATTTGACAAAATTTGCATACGAATTCACATGCTAGGAATAGAAATTTATTTCATATTGTTAGACAAATTTATTGTCCTTCCAAATTAATGGACATTTTCATATCCCTTGATTTCTCTGAAATTATATGTACGTTCTTGGTGAATATTAAGGAAAATAACAGGATGTGATGTTTGTCATTCTGTTTGCAATTCATAGACATAATATTTTAGGACCCAACGCAGGATATGGGTTTCTGATCAGCATAAAATTCTACAACTATTTGCGTATGTCAGCCTGTGGTAATCGGTATTAATTTTTAAAGGATCAACTTAGATAGTTAGGATGTTAAATCCGAAATTATTATTTGTGTTTAATAATTTTTTTTTTAATAAAAATTATATAAAATTTTTAAAAATATCAAATTATATATTTTTTTATTTTTAAATGAAACATAATTGAAATAACTGTGCAAATATATCTCCGAATTGTCTGATCAAAATATTAATTTTTAACAACGAAGTTGTTTTTAAAACGGAAAATTTTAAATTGAAAATTTAAAGATAACCAATTATTTCTCACTCTGTAAAGAGAGGCAAAAAAACACTTGCAATATTTTGTTATTTCAAAACACATACAATCACAAAAATTTTTTGAGGCTCTCTGCCTTGCCCTGCTATAAGGCATCCTTTAACAAGTACAACAGTGAGATCAAGAAGGCCAAGCGCACCTCTTGGGTAGCCTTCACGGAGTCGATAGAAAGTGTCAATGATTGGGTTCCTGGACATTATAACATCTCAGGTAACGAGACTGCAGACGAATTGGCCAGACTAGGATCCGAATCAACTACAATTGAAGTAGACAACTCGCTTAAACCACCACTGTGCCATTTCCTACAGGTTATTCACAGACATTACTCTGAGAAAATCTAACAAATATGGGTGGACGAAATGGGATGCACCATCCCCAAACGAATCTGGCCCACACTCTCGGAGAAGAGAACAAGGTCGCTGATGTCATTGTCAAAAGCTGATTTAAAACTTGTGGTGGGTATCATCACAGGTCACTGTAAGGTGAGGGCTATGACCTCGAAATGGGACAGCGACGACACTGACTACTGTAGTAGTCTACTACGACACTGACACAAGAAGCTCTGCCATTGCCCAGCACTCATTAGTGGGAGAACTAGTGTCACATGACCTGTCTTCTTTGTCTAACACTGACCCTATAGTAATCCTTCAATTAGCCAGTAGATTCAAGTGGTTAAAGACGACACGGCAAACTCCTCAGCCGTAGATCACATTCTACAACTTTACCTTTTATCTTCACCTCTTCTACCAATCACTTTTTCCTATTTTCTTAACATTCTTTTTAGGATGAACACAATGGACCTATAGGTCTCCGAGTGGAGCGGTTACCATATGGTCATTAAGCGACTGCGAACAAACCGAATTTGGAACAATTGGACTCTATATCAAAATTTGCTCAACAAGAACAATTAACACATACCTAGCACAACCTAGTAACAAGGCTGTCGCTCTTACAAATAAAATAAAATCCACTACAAAACTAGAATCTGGAGGAACACTACTTTTCATAGCTATAGTGCAAACTAAAACCAAAGGCATGCATTACGATGCCCGAGCTCTAATAGACTCAAGATCACAATCCATCTTTATTTCTGAAAGATGAAAAATAGTTACCTACTCGGACTTTAGTTAATTTGTTTCCGAGACTTTAACGAAATATTTGTTGTTAACTATAAAATCCAAATACGACCCTAGTGTTTAACTAGAAATCTGGGCTTACGTTCTACCACCAATCTACCACCACAAAACTAACTAAATAATCACACTTGGAACTCCGATGAAAGCATCTGAATTTGATTATAAATAAAAAAAAAAAAAACAAATTTGGATGGATAGTTCGAGGACTCATACCCAGAAACGCCTTTTAACAAATAGCACTACTAAACACAACATCAATAGGGAAGGTACTTACATGTTTTTGGGAGGTAAAAGTTTTACGGTCAGAAAAAGACCAATTTTGTGAAGAAGTTACACTGAAACAACATTACGAAACAAGGATCAAAGGCATGTAAAAGTACGAAGAATTGGGGAATTGCCAAAGCTATCGCCCTACCTCAATTCAACAGAATGGAGAAAAAAACCTATCAAAACGCCGAGAAAACAGAACAATATGATGCTTCAATACTTGAGTACTTAGAACTTGGTGCGGAAAATCAAACCCAATGAAATAGATAAAATGCCAAAGAACACTGTTGGCATGTTTGTTCGGCATAGTATTTTGTTGTTGCAAAATAATCAGGTTATTGTTGTTTTTATAAAAATAACGTTTGTTGGTTAGCGGGTAACGATGGAAATGTTTACCAGGGGGTAAGGCTGAGAGCCATAAATCCTCATCAGTTCCCTTACTTTTTCTGTGGGATATTCTCCCTAGAAGTTATTTTAAAATAACTCCTATGACAAAAAACTTTTTTACCCATGTGGATGGCTGGCGCCCATGGTCGTCGTAGCGAATTTTCCTCATATATTTGTTAGCAGGGGACAAGATTGAGATAGAGAATTTCCAGAAATGGTAGGAACTACAAACGCTGTAATTTTCATAAGTAGTGAACTATCTATGAATGAAGAAATGCCAAACGAACACAGCTTCCTCAACAATGTTGGGGGCGATGGATACGTCCTACCCTGGTAAACAATATTCACCATAGCTGTGCTCAAGGGAACCGTCCTATTTTGTGACGTATGAAACACCTGTCTATTCACGGAACTAGATTGTTGGCCAGAAGACGTAGATGGAAAATTTTGGTTAAAATTGGCATTTTCTGGTAGACGAGGAGGAGAACCGGAAGGGCCATGAGAGGATGAAGGAACATTACTTACAGAACTGACAACTTGAAATGCAACAAATATAGCTAGACAAAGTTGACTTGGACGATAAAATTAATCCAATAAATCAGATAAACTGGAACAATTTTGTTAAATATAGCAAAGATATTGAATATATATGGGTTTGTAGAGTTATCGATTCTGTGATGCATCGGAAAGCGCATATGGAGCCTAGGTATGTGTCCGGATACACACATATACATTCTTATAAGCAGCAAAGACTCGTGACTCGCGGGGCAGTATTACTCACCAAATTATGGTCTACAAATATTCAACACAACTTTGAACAGATCTCACGGCAGCGGGTTCTACGATACCGGATTGACCCGAAACAAGATCCCAGTTTCGGCCAGCGGCTGCCAACCCAGTATGTACATGTTTGTGTTTGTTTATTTTTCTGAATTGGGAGCAGCATATCCCGGAATGCTTGCTCCGGATTTTATTGGTCCGTGCCGGGATTGAGGAAAACCCCGGACCTTGGTTCTGCTCGGTTTGTCAGAACGTCATCCACCACAGATCTGTTTCGGTGCGATGTAATGGATGCAGAGAATGGGTGCACTTTAAGAACTGTTCCGGACTTGCTGCAGTAACGTAGTCCCCAGCGAGTCCACTTCTTCGTCGTCCTCAGCTGAGACGTCGTCGGAGTATGGCACTCCACCGCAGTCTCCAGAACAGCAACCAACACCGCAGCACCTAACGCCACATGTTGCTGTTCCAACTCCGGATTGTGCAGCATTCTTGCAATTCAATTGCAACGGACTTCGAGGCAAAATAGATGAGATAGTGGAATTTATGAGTCGGAGGAATATTAAGATCGCAGCGGTGCAGGAAACCAAACTGAATGAAAATTGCAGCCTACAACGTTGTTATGGTTACAACGTACTAAGGAAGGATCGCACCAGAAGTGGAGGTGGGGAATTAGCGTTCCTGTTACACCATTCTGTTCAGTACAGACCTATCTCGCTTGAGCTAGTCTCTAGTGACCCATACATGGAATGTATGGGGGTAACAGTCAAGTGTGGAACTGCCGAGGTAGAGGTGCTTAATGTGTATATCTCGCCGATTAATAGTTGTGAACCGCGTTATTTGCCTGATAATAGCCCATTATTGGTAGGCAATAACCGCCTGGTACTAGGGGATTTTAATGCCCACCAAGAGTTGTGGGATTTCGTGCTAGGTAATGACCAGAGGGGATCAGATTGACTGCTCCACATTTTGCACGGTTAACGAGGATGCCCCCACCCGAATAAGAGGAGAGTGTCACAGTTCGCCAGACTTAACCATAGTGCCACCCGGTCTGATAAATGACGTGACTTGGCAACCCGTCATTTCTCTTGGCTCAGACCATCTCCCGATAATCGTCTCCATAAGCAGGTCGCCCGATTTCATTACATCTGAACGCCACACTTTCCTTAACCATGGGAAAGCTCACTGGCCAGAGTTCAGAGAATTCACCAACCGCCGCTTCAGAGAACTGCCCAACCCTTCTGATGTTTGGGTAGCAGAAAGGATTTTCCGAAACATCATCAAAGCTGCAGCCGCTCGCTATATACCTGCTGGTCGAATACCCGAGATAAGGCCAAACTTCCCAGCAGAGGCAGCGGGATTAGCAAACGAGCGTGATGATCTCCGTCGTACCAACCCTACTGATCCTAGAATCAGTGATTTGACAGTGGAAGTCAACCGGTTGGTACAGGAGCATAAGAGGAAAAAGTGGCTAGACCATCTGAAGTGCTGCAACATTGGAACCGATATGAGTCAGGGTTGGGCATATTGCACTAAATTTTTAGTGCACTAAGAATTAAATAATTAGTGGTAGTGCAATTTTTAATTCCACTACCACTAAAGGGTTAGTGGTAGTGAAAAATAAATTGCACTACCACTAACCCTTTGGTGGTATTTAAAAAAAATTGCACTACCACTAAATTTTAGTGGTAGTGAAATTTTAATAGCACTACCACTAAATTTAGTGATTTTTCAAAAAAAAAAATTGCACTACCACTAAATTTTAGCGAAGCCAAAAAAAGCACTATGTATATAAGTATTATACCAGCTATAATGAAGTTTATTGAAGTGAGTAGGGAACAACAATCCAGAATATATAGTACATATTCATAAAATTTGATTAATTTTCTAAATAGCACTAATTTAGTGCTATTTTTTATGAAATACCACTAATTTAGTGCAAGTTTTTTTAAATACCACTAAATTTAGTGGTAGTGCTATTGAAATTTCACTACCACTAAAATTTAGTGGTAGTGCAATTTTTTTTTAAATATCACTAAAGGGTTAGTGGTAGTGCAATTTATTTTTTCACTACCACTAACCCTTTAGTGGTAGTGGAATTAAAAATTGCACTACCACTAAATAAACAGTGATAGTGAAATTATTAGTGCACTAAAAATACAGTGCATTATGCCCATCTCTGATATGAGTAAGCTGTGGGTAACGGTTAAGTTGCTCTCGAACCCTGGAAAAAAGGATGATAGGACCTCAGTCACTTTTAACGACGTAACGGTGACTGATCCGAAGAGGTGCGCGGAATATTTTAATCGACAATTTGTCGAGCACCCCGAGAGCGATAGGGCGAAGCGAAGAGTACTACGTCGTATCAGATCTCTTCCCGCCGAGGAGGAACCACCATAGTTTACGATGGGTGATGTTGCAAATGTCATCCGTAACGCTAAGTCATCCGAAGCGTTGGACCCAGACGGAATCTCAATGGTAATGTTGAAGCAGCTGGATACGCCGGGAGTCGAGTACTTAACTAAAGTTCTCAATTTGTCGCTAGCCACCCACATAGTGCCCGAAACCTGGAAAATGGGCCGGGTGGTCCCGCTACTGAAGCTAGGCAAGGATGCCAGTAAAGGCGAATCGTACAAGCCGATTTCGCCGATGTCGCCAGTAGCAAAGACTCTTGAGGCTTTACTCCTCCCCAGCATTAGAGGAAGCTATACAGTTGCCAACCACCAGCACGGATTCCGTCCACAACATAGTACCACAACAGCATTACACGCCATTTCCACACATATTAGCAGAGGACTGAACCAGAACAGGCCGTGTGACAGAACAGTGTTGGTAGCCCTTGACCATTTGATACGGTCAATCATGTCACACTGTTTGAGGACGTGCAGAGAACTACCCTCCGACCAAGTTTGAAACGTTGGATAATCAACTATATGTGTGGACGCCAGTCGTAAGTGGAATTCCGGAACAAGAAGTCCAAAGCCCGTAGAGTGAAACAGGGAGTTCCCCAAGGTGGGGTGATATCTCCGGAACTGTTTAACCTCTACCTTTCCGGAATTAATCGCCCTCCAGACGGCATTGAGATCGTAACGTATGCGGATAATTGTACGATCATGGCGTCGGGTCCAGTGGTCGATGACATATGCGAATGGTTGAACCCCTATCTCACGGAGCTTTCCGCATACTTCCACGCGAGGAATATGAAAATATCCGCCACGAAATCAACGGCCACACTTTTTACCACATGGTTTGCGGAGATGAGAACACAGCTGAATGTTCAGGTCGAGGGGAATCTAATACCGACCACGAACTACCCCAAGATTCTTGGGGTCACGTTCGACAGCATGTTCAAGTCATCCGCGCAAGCCACAGCTATCTGCAACAAGATGAAAAGTAGGAACAAGGTCCTCAAGGCGCTAGCCGGCAGCTCTTGGGGTGCGGACAAAGAATCCTTGTTGACCTCTTATAACGCGATAGGTCGGTCTGTGGTCAGCTATGCGGCTCCAGTGTGGTCTGCGAATACTAGTGCCACGCAATGGAAGCATATCCAGACCTGCCAGAACGCTGCCCTGAGAACTGCGACAGGGTGCCTCCTCATGACACCAGTGGATCATCTTCATGAGGAGGCGAAAGTCCTTCCCTTACGTCAGCATAATCATATGCTTTCGTTGCAGTACCTGCTTGGGTGTTACCGTGAGAGTCATCCCAACCATCATATGGTGGATAAATCTCCCCCACCCAGGCGTATCAGGAAGGACATACATGATCAAGAGAGGGAGGTCCAGCGCTACAAGAGAGAACCTCTAGATCAAGAAGCCTATCAGGCAGGTCTGAGTGGCATTCACACCGATGCAGTCGCGGATGCTATTAGCAGTTATAAAGTGAATGCCGTCCTCGGAGTCTACCCCCCATCCATTGCAGCCGAAGAACGTCAGCTGCCTAGACAAACCAGGGTAGTTTTGGCGCAATTACGTTCAGGATGGTGTAGTCGTCTCAATTCGTATTGGGCACGAATTGATGAAGATGTGCGTGACGCCTGCTCGGCTTGCGATATAGGCCCGCACAATACGCTACACCTTTTTAATTGCTCAGCTAAACCTACCCAACTCACTCCAGAAGATCTCTGGCTACAGCCCGTTAAAGTAGCCGAATTTCTAAACCTGGAGCTGGAACCAGATTAGCAGAACGCAAACACATACATGTACTACTGCATGTACATGTACTACATGAGGACCTTGTTCCTACTTTTCATCTTGTCGCAGATAGCTGTGGCTTGCGCAGACGACTTGAACATGCTGTCGAACGTTACCCCAAGAATCTTGGGGTAGTTCGTAGTCGGTATTAGATTCCCCTCGACCTGAACATTCAGCTGTGTTCTCATCTCCGCAGACCATGTGGTAAAGTGTATGGCCGTTGATTTCGTGGCGGATATTTTCATATTCCTCGCGTGGAAGTATGCGGCAAGCTCCGCGAGATAGGGGTTCAACCTTTCGCATATGTCATCGACCACTGATCGTACAATCATCCGCATACGTTACGATCTCAATGCCGTCTGGAGGGCGAGGAATTCCGGAAAGGTAGAGGTTAAACAGTTCCGGAGATATCACCCCGCCTTGGGGAACTCCCTGTTTCACTCTACGGGCTTTGGACTTCTTGTTCCGGAATTCCACGTACGACTGGCGTCCACACATATAGTTGATTATCCAACGTTTCAAACTTGGCCGGAGGGTAGTTCTCTGTACGTCCTCAAACAGTATGGCATGATTGACCGTATCAAATGCCTTTGCTAGGTCAAGGGCTACCAACACTGTTCTGTCACACGGCCTGTTCTGGTTCAGTTCTCTACTAATATGTGTGGAAATGGTGTGTATGTTGTGGACGGAATCCGTGCTGGTGGTTGGTAACTCTATAGCTTCCTCTAATGCTGGGAAGGGGTAAAGCCTCAAGAGTCTTAGCTACTGGCGACAAAAGCGAAATCGGCTTGTACGATTCGGCATTACTGGCAGCCTTGCCTGGCTTCAGTAGCGGGACCACCCGGCCCATTTTCCAGGTTTCGGGCACTATGTGGGTGGCTAGCGACAAATTGAGAACTTTCGTTAAGTACTCGACCGGCGTATCCAGCTGCTTCAACATTACCATTGAGATTCCGTCCGGCCCAACGCTTTGGATGACTTAGCGTTACGGATGACATTTGCAACATCACACATCGTAAACTGTGGGAAGAGATCTGATACGACGTAGTACTCTTCGCTTCGCCCTATCGCTCTCGGGGTGCTCGAAAAATTGTCGGTTAAAATATTCCGCGCACCTCTTCGGATCAGTCACCGTTACGTCGTTAAAAGTGACTGACGTCCTATCATCCTTTTTTCCAGGGTTCGAGAGCGACTTAACCGTTACCCACAGCTTACTCATATCGGTTCCAATGTTGCAGCACTTCAGATGGTCTAGCCACTTTTTCCTCTTATGCTCCTGTACCAACCGGTTGACTTCCACTGTCAAATCACTGATTCTAGGATCAGTAGGGTTGGTACGACGGTGAGCTTTCCCATGGTTAAGGAAAGTGCGGCGTTCAGAGGTTATGAAATCGGGCGACCTGCTTATGGAGACGATTATCGGGAGATGGTCTGAGCCAAGAGAAATGACGGGTTGCCAAGTCACGTCATTTATCAGACCGGGTGACACTATGGTTAAGTCTGGCGAACTGTGACACTCTCCTCTTATTCGGGTGGGGGCATCCTCGTTAACCGTGCAGAATGTGGAGCAGTCAATCTGCTCTGCCAGCGCTGATCCTCTCTGGTCATTACCTAGGACGAAATGCCACAACTCATGGTGGGCATTAAAATCCCCTAGTACCAGGCGGTTATTGCCTACCAATAATGGGCTAATATCAGGAGCCATTATATTATATTCTTAATTCTATTTGTCAGGTGTTATGATGTAAGTTACTATTTTTACTCTCTTCAGTGAGTTATAAAAAAGGTATCCTTTCTTTTTACTTGATTCTGCTGCATTTTTTCACTGCCTAACTAGATTTTTGTTTAGCTGGTGATGGCGAATTGTGGTGTAGTCTTCAGGTTTATAGTGAATTCTTAAGATAAATTATTAGGTATGATCTTTATTTTTTAAATTTTTATAAATTATTGAATTTGTATTATATTAGGGAATTATAGACAGATAATATAAGTTATGGACTATATGTGGCCTTCTTTATATTTCACTAAGGTAAATAAATGAAAAATTTGAATAAATTTTTATTTCAACAGAAGCAAGTAGGGCGCACAACAGTTTCTTTGTTGAATTGGAAATGACCCACAGAACACGCAAATAAATTCACGATATTTGCAAAAACATTTTTTTCGATATTTTTTGGTATTAGTTTCTGAGGTTTCAACGTATGTATTCTTACGATCCAGGGTTTATTTGATCCGGAATGTAAGAAAAAAAGCTATAACGGGATACACTCATAATCGATTGACAAATGCAAACATAACGGGTTTTAAAAACAACGCCGCACAAAATCTCCTTCATCGGAAATAATATGCTGAAGCTGCATAGGCTAAATACGAAAAATATATACCAAATAACTAAGCACTGCAGCTCCTTATACTTTTTTTAAAATTCGATATGCAAGTTGCGAATATAGCAAAAACACAAAATGAGTTACACAACATAATTTTTATAGGAGCATATGTCAAAAGGCGAATTCAATTTGAAGAATATAGCAATGAAGAAGTTTTATCCGATAATAATATCTATTCTAATTTAATCTAACTTCGAGAAAGCACAAACTAAAAACAACAATAAAAGAAGATTAACAATAGCGATGTTACACATGGTGAATTGTCTAACAATTGTCTATAATCTAACAACAACAGAAAGAATAATCTTCAAAAGCGACACCGATAACACAACAAATTTTTATCGACAACTGACAGAAAAAAACCTATGGTGCAATATGTAAACAACACAGTGCAATAATAACAACAGGCGATGATATTGAATTCTATAGTAGTTTAAGTTTTACTTGACTAGTTTATTTACATGTAAGCGAATTATATTTTTCTCTGTTTTTCTATGTTAAAAGAAAAGCTGTGATATAATTTATATTTTCTTGCAGAACATTATTATATCATAGATTCGCGAATTGAAAAATAAATGAAGATTTACCAAAAATTCTTTAAAAATGAAAATTGCAAAACGTTTATAGACACGTTGTTGGATACCATTACGTTAACGAAATTTCGGGTTATTCCTAGGATTTACGAAAGATTGTGGTAATGATTTTTTCAGGTTCAATTAATAAAAATATATAGTGATTCCAATAGTACAACTGCGGTTTTACCTATAATCCAGAAAATGAGTGAATCGTTTTTCTGTTTGCAATACTGGAGTTGGTTCAAATATACATATTTTGTTTTCGTATGCCGCTGCAACTTTTCCAGTGTCGGTGCTACAATCCAATGCAGAAATTTTGACATAACCATGTGTTGCCCCAGGTATTATCTGTACCCGCTCAAATGTACTTGCAAGCACAACAATATTACAACCAGCTGCGTAAGCCTGAAAATATAAGTTAAAACGTTATTTATTTTTTAAAAACGTGCACGACGGGTCAGAATGGTGTTCCATTCAATATTTTCTTATTAAATGAATATGATACCAAACTGCAGTCTTATATTTTACAACTATAGGTTCAATTAGACGTGCCATATAAAACAGAAACAACACAAAAGTTTAGATAAAGAAATATATTAAGAAAAAAATTAAAAAGACATTTTTAACTGGTTCTTTGCATGTCCTACGGCAGAGTGAATATTTTATGTAGTTTCCCTACTTTTATCAGTTTACAAAAAGTTTAGTTTTATATAATTCTTTGGTTCCTCTTCTATTGAGCTTACGATCTCGTCAATTGGGTAAAAAAGTTTTTGTGATAGGAGTTATTTTAAAATAACTTCTGGGGAGAATATCCCAGGCAAAAAACAAGGGAACTGATGAGGATTGGTGGCTCTTTCCGAAACCTAGGTATTCCCTGCCTTACCCCCTGGTAAACATTACCATCGTTCTCCACTAATAAACAAATGTTGTTTTATAAAAACAACAATAATGGGATTAAGCCTGACGATTTTTGCAACAACAAAATACTACGGTATCCCAAACAAACATGCCAACACTGTTCTAGTTTACAAAAACAATAATTGCAATAAAATATTAAGAAATATTTCATTACTATTCGTTATTACTCTTCATTCTCTTTAATATATTAATAGGCGATTTATTGTTTGGTCTCTCGACAGTTAGATTAGAAGATATTCGGGTCTATTTGGATCATCTTAAAATATAGCTTAATCTTTTGATAAAAAAAAACTACATAGAGAAGGTTAGAAGATTAAATAGTCCGATTGTTTCCGATACTTAATCGCGAGCAAGTGGTCGTTGGCCTACCTTTCCTCATTAATTAACTATTCGAAAGAAATGCAACGTTGTTACGAATGATTTTTTAATTTAATAGCTTTCCTGCATCCCACACCTATGATGGTTAGGGCTTGAGTGCTACCACGGCCGTCTGACTATCGAGGTATATGGTGGGATTTTAGGCATGAGGTTTTTACGAAAATATGATTCAATTGACAAGCCGTGACCAATTAGACATCAAATTGTCAACAAATATAAACGAAGTATAGTTAAGTTTAATTGACTACAGACTCTCGTTTATGACGGAATTATTTTTTTTCGATCGTCCCAACGTCTCACTTTCCCACCCCTGCCGACCGATAGGTAGGAGCGCGTACGCCTCATAGTCCGGATTATAGGGGGTTAGTAGACTTGGGAAACCAGCTACATTAGAGCATCAGCCGGTTAACAATTTAAAGGTTAAACTATCTATGCTAAAATACAGTAAAACTAAACTTCACAAAAACGTAGTCTGGCAACAGTTTTACATACTAAGAACGTAGGATGGAGTTTTTTATGACATGCTAGGGTTTACACATAGAACTCATATAAGCAGCGTACGAAAATAGACTATTGCAAACGTTTGCAATCGTTTTGTTCTGTATTTTCCCGAAGTACGAAACGAAACAAAACCAATACTCAGCTAACGGCACTTGTTTTTTGTTTAGTACTGTTTGTGTATGTGAGTGGAAACAAAAACAAAACTGAAATATACTCTGCTGGTATAATACACATTGAAAACGTTTGCTTGTATATAAACTCATTACAAATATTATAGAAAGTAATGTTAAGACGAATTCATGTATTTTTATTCAAATGCTCCATTTACTCTTGTTAATAAAATATGTCACGTTAAATATTTTTATGAGTGGTTCACTGCAGGAAGGTCAATCACAAGTTTTAAGGTAAGCTTCAAGTGCATTTTCAGTATTACTTGATTCGGCACAAGAGGTTGAATTAGAAAATTCGGATTTAGAAAAATATGTAGTTGTACAATTATTTCTTGAAAAATATATAAAATCTTAAATGGCCGGTCTTCTGTCATACGAAGTGGTCTGTGGAAACGTTTCCTGGCGATTTGTTCGCAAACAGAACAAATTGGCAACTCACGGCCATAGTAAATTAAAGCAAACGTACTGTTTGTGTATTTCTGGCATTGAAAGGTTTGTGGTCTTGTTTTGTATGAAGTACAAAACGATTGAAAATATTTTAAAAGTTTGTGACTTCGTGTGAGCGGTACGTTAATCGTTTTGTTTGTTTTCGTTCGCTGGTTTTAAATATAATTGTATGTGAATTCATACATTTGTAACGCATATTTTAACGTAGCGTAACCATATTATTTGTTTTCTTGCATTGCCATGACTAATTAGTAAATAAAAACCAAAGAACCAGTTGATGAGCAATTCTTCATCAAGTTATGCTTTTAGAACTTAGATGAACAAAACAGTACGTGTGCATGTAGACATGCGTGGGGGATGCACGCATTGTTGCTCCGTTAATATTAAGAAAACAAATTATAGATAGCTTTTGTAAAAAAATATAAATATATGGAGTTTATATTTAATGTTTTTTGGTAATTTTGCTAACATAAAACTAAAATTCTTGCTACAAAACGTCCAAAACAAGAAGGGAGATATTTTTACGTGCTTTTTGGTTTCTCTCACAGAGACAAGCGCAATGTTAATTTTGTGCATCATAGTTTTAGAATAATCGTTCTATTTTGTGTTTGAAAACTCTCTGCTGAGCTTATAAAAGAAGCGACATCGACAAGAATTGTTCATTCTTCGTTTGCTGCTTCGCAAGAAAGGTTCTCTAGCTAACACAGCAAGCAACAATTCGTGCATACTATTCTTGGCTTTTTGTGGCCGTGTTGGTATTATTTGTACCAAATCAACAAGTACAAGGGAATACGTGGTGGCTATTCGCGACCGTTTCCCTTTGCTATGCTGCTTTGTTGTTGTTATTAATATTATTGCTAAATACAAAAAACAATAAGTACAGGGAGATACGTGGTTGCTGTACGCGGCCGTTTCTCTGTGCTATGATGTTTTGTTGTTGGGCATTAGAGGCAAGCAATAGTGATGTATGTATGTGGCAGTTATTTGCTGCTGCATACTTTATTGTTGTTTCTCTCCCATGCCTAGTTGTAATTATTATTTAACACAAACAACAATGTTTTGTGTATACGTGGCTGCGATGGTTTTGTTGCGCATGCATGATTGTTTGTGAGTTATTTTTAATAAATGTATGCATGTATGTACGTTTTCATTCTTCCTTTGCAGTGTTTGGCAGTTAACCAGTATTTCCCAAATAAAACAACTTTAACAATTAAGGAGTTATCATTTCGGAAGGCTAATAGATTTTCCTTAATTTGGCGCCCACGACAAAATTATCCACTACAAAACTGTCGTCCAACGTAGCAACCACTATAAATTAACACCCATTCGTGGAGGTACTGCTACAACTTGTTATAATCGGCACATAAACCCCGGAGAGGATTATTTAATTCATAGTTCGATTTTGCTAATGTTAGTTTAGTTTGCTCGTACTACGCGAAGGGACATTGAATTTTATTTCACCAGTTAAAAACCCAGAATCAATTTGACGGCGCGAAAGTTTGATGATAAAGATACATCTAAGCATTAATCGACTTTTTAATGGGGTTTTTATATGGTGGGAGAAGTCCATTTGAATTCCATCCCAAGCCTCTCAGAGCAAACAGAAGAAATTGAACCTGACAGATTCTATCTTTTTATAACCTACACCACATAGTGCATTTGTTTCTAACATAGAAAAGGAAGCGAGATAGACCAATAGTTACTTTTGAGGATCTTCATAGAATCACTTTCTGAGTCGATTTATGCATGTCAGTCCATCTGTTCATATATTTTTGCGATCAAAGAAAGATATAGCTCCCATACATATTTTCGGGTTAACTGTGCACCAAATGGTCAAAGTCAGTCCAAATGACCGAATGACACCGACCAAATTCAGTCTAGGAGCAAGCACAAATTTCGTGAAAATCGGTTCAGATATAGCTATAGCTCCCATATATATGTTTCATCCGATTTGGTGTTAAAGTCCCTCACATGCGTAATATGCATTCCACAACAATGAGATTTTGTTCCACATATATAAATCTCGGAAATACATTTGCCAAATTTTATCGAGAACCGCTAAGATTAGGATATAGGTCCCATTTATATCCTTAATCCGATTTCCTGTTTATTGTAGCTTGTATCGGCCGAAATGGAGTGAACTTCGGAACGTACGTTTCCATTTTGTGCAACTCGTGTAGTCCATCTCCAAGTGATATCATGCACTCTACAGAAAACTATAACTGATCTAAAGCCAAATGTTGATAGGTGGTATGATCTACTTGAAATAAATTCTTTTGTTACGGGAGCTCTACTAAATAGGGTATCATATAGTCGGACCCGCCCGACTTTTGACTTTTTTTTACTGGTTTAAGTATGATTTTTAGAAAGGACTCCAAAGTACGCAACCACATCCCAAAGTAGTTCCAACATGGCTGATAAATAAGCGTTTAGTCACATAAGGATCGTCAAATTCCATTGACCAACGTTTTATAAATCCTAGTAACGACTTGGCTTTATTTACACAAGACTCTATATTTAAGTTAAAACATAATTTATTGTCTAATATGACACCATGATAAAGAAACGAGTCAACATTATCCAATTTGTACAAACCAATGAAATAGTTGTAGGTTACATGCTGAGATCTGTACAAGGACAATTTTTTACATTTTTTTAATTTAGACATTCCACCAATTTACAAGGGAATACAAGTCATTTTGCAGATTAAATGATTGGTTGTGAGAATTAAGATTACAGAAAAGTTTAACATCGTCAGCAAACATTAATATTTTGGAGGACGGTCATGTTTTTCATTTTGGAAAAACTTTTTGAGAATCCATTGTGAACGTGACAGATCAGTTTTTTAAATGAAAGGCGGTACGCCATCTAGCCCCGGTGAGTTGGAACATTTTAATGGCAGTAAAACGTTTAACACTTCATCTGCTGTGAAAAAGATACGAGGAAACTGATTAAATTTATAAATATCATAAGAGTAATTGATACCATTAATAGAATACCTGGAATACGTACTTTGAAAAAAGTCTACAAACATGTCTGCTATTTCTTTAGGTTCACATGATTCTCTACTACCGAATCTCATAATACTTGGAAAGTCGCTAACTTTTCTTTTTGAATTAAAAAATTTGTAAAAGTGTTTAGGATTTATATGAAGGCTGTTTCTCATCTTGATTAGATATTCGGAATAACATTTGGAATTTTCAGTGCTGTATATACTTCTAGCTTTTTTTAAATTACTAAAGTTTATAGTAGAGTTAATTTTTTTCCATTTTTAAATATAATAAAATCTACTTTTTATGTTACGTATACGCCTAAGGTCTAAGTCCAGGATATATTGCATAATATAGAAGGCAGCAGATCAATGTTAGTCTTGCCAACGTTTAGCTTACGAGATTTAGTTTGGCTCGGAGAAAGAGGACTTCTTTGACCTGATATGCTTTCCCAAAAAGATAACATCTCAGCAGATAGCAGCAGACAGTTCAGTAGAAGAAACTGGCAAATGATCTACAATATTCTACAATTTAATACATACAAAACAGCAAAAGGGAATCAGCTGCAAGCGGCATAGACAAAGAAAGAACTACGTTGTAAATAACAATACAGAAAGCAATATAATCAGTAATGATTATTCCCACGATATTAAATGTAGTAAAAGCAGTATTAAAATACTTATTTCACAAAAACTTCACATTTTAGTAATTATTGAAATATGTTTAGTTGAATCACTATTTGATACTTGAGAAACACAATAACTACGAAATATTTATAATATTAATAGTAAACTTAGACTTGTCCTACGAATGGTTAACATTTTATACCTTAGAACTATTATCGTCTTGTTGTAATTACGATGTATTTGCTATTGCGAAAGATGATTATGGGATTATGGATAACAATAAACAATGAGAGTGTGAATGAGACTTGCTCACGTCCTCAACAGAACAGAGTGATTGACCCGAAACAACAAGATCCCAGTTTCGGCCAGCGGCTGCCAACTCAGTATGAAGACTGCTGTGGAGTTCCATACTCAGAAACGTCGTCGGAGTATGGAACTCCACAGCAGTCTCCAGAACAGCAACCAACACCGCAGCATTTAACGCCACATATTGATGTTCCAACTCCGGATTGTGCATCAATCTTGCAATTCACTTGCAAAGGACTCCGAGACAAAATAGATAAGATAATGGAATTTATAAATCGGAGGAATATAAGATCGTACCATTCTGTTCAGTACAGACCCATCTCGCTTGAGCTAGTCTCTTGTGACCCATACATGGAATGTACGGGGGTAGCAGTCAAGTGTGGAACTGCCGAGGTAGAGGTGCTTAATGTGTATATCCCGCCGATTAATAGCTGTGAACCTCGTTTTTTGCTAGATATTAGCCCATTATTGGTAGGCAATAGCTAGGGTATTTTTATGCCACCATGAGTTGTGGCATTCCGTTGGAGGGGATCAGCGCTGGCAGAGCAGATTGACTGCTCCACATTCTGCACGGTTAACGAGGATGCCCCCACCCGAATAAGAGGAGAGTGTCACAGTTCGCCAGACTTAACCATAGTCTCACCCGGTCTGATAAATGACGTGATTTGCAACGCGTCATTTCTCTTGGCTCAGATCATCTCCCGATAATCGTCTCCATAAGCAGGTCGCCCGATTTCATAACCTCTGAACGCCGCACTTTCCTTAACCATGGGAAAATTCACTGGCCAAAGTTCAGAGATCTCACCAAACGCCGCTTCAGAGAACTATTCAACCCTTCTGATATTCGGGTAGAAACAAGATTTTCCGAAACATCATCAAAGCTGCAGCCGCTCGCTATATCAGGTATATAGTCGAATACCCGGGATAAGACCAAACTTCTAGGCAGAGGCAGCGGGATGAGCAAACGAGCGTGGTGGTCTCCGTCGTACCAACCCTTCTGATCTTAGAATCAGCGATTTGACAGTGGAAGTCAACCGGTTGGCATAAGAGAAAAAAGTACCTAGACCATCTGAAGTACTTTAACATTGGAACCGATATGAGTAAGCTGTGGGTAACGGTAAAGTTGCTCTAGAACGCTGGAAAAAAGTCACTTTCACTGATACGAAAAGGTGCGGAGTATTTTAACCGACAATTTTTCGAGCACCCCGAGAGCGACAGTGCGAAGCGAAGAGTACTACGTCGTATCAGATATCTTTTCGCCGAGGAGGAACCAGCACAGTAGTACTACAACAGCATTACACACCACTTCCAGAACACAGAATTGAACCAGAACGGCATCACTCTTTACCACATGGCCTGCGGAGATGAGAACACAGCTGAGTGTGCAGGTCGGTGGACAAGGACACCCTGTTGACCTCTTATAAAGCGATAGGTCTGTCTGTGGTCAGCTATGCGGCTCCAGTGTGGTCCGCGAATACTAGTGCTAAGCAGTGGAAAAACATCCAGACCTGCCTGAGGACTGCATAAATAATAAAAAATAATGTATGGTAAAGTCCATTAACCCGATTTTGGCTTGGACAAAACAAAAGCAACTCTGTTGCAAATTCATATTATCGGTGCAATTGTAGTTGTTTTCACTGTTGTATTTATCGCTTATTACTTCCTTCAACAGTCATAAATCTTTTTTGAGAAGTTTTTACAACAGCACGTGTTTCTTTTCGTTTTTTAAGTACTGCCCAAAAAAGTTTTTTAAGTACTGCCCAAAAAAGCTGCTAGAAGCAAATACAGTACATGAATAAAACAGCAAATTATCAGTGACTACAACAAGCTATCGCAGAATATGGTTTCCGATAAATATTTCTGTGATTTCTCGTGTTATGAAACTGGATCAGTAGTAACAGTCTATAACAGACGAAGGCCGTTAAAACTTCAGCCCGTACTGATCAACAAATTGTGAGAGAAATAAAAAACAACCATTTAAGAATTCAATTGGATTGGTGAGAGAGTTAACATTGGATATAAGCTCGAGATCAGTGCGTAGACGTGTAGTGGCAGCTTGGCATGCATGCCCGTAAGCCATCAAAAATCCCATTTATATTGGAAAAAATCGGAAAGCTATGATGGCTTTCGGAAACGATAATGTTAATTGGAATCCAGCTCAATGGAAAGACATTTTATTCTGGGATGAGTATACGTTTATTACTAAAGGCTCAGACATGAAAAATTTTACGGTGAGAAGACCAAAAAATAAAAGACTCTAGCCTTAGTGTTGCAAGGGTACAGTGAAGCATGCGGGAGGGTCAAAAACGTTGTGGCCCTGTTTTTCTTTCTATGGACTTGGGTCAATCCGTGAAATAAGGGAAGTTATGGATCAGTTTGTTTACAAAGATGCGCTGGACATCACGTTCTTCCCTTTCGCTGAGGAAAATATTCGGCTTATTTGGACGTTTCAGTATGACAATGATCCCAAACATGCATCAACACTTGTCGAAAATTGACTGTGGGAGTCAAAAATCGGTGTTTTGTCATGAACTAAACTCCATAGAAAATGTTTGGAGTACCGTATTCAGGTAGATTAAGCGAGATTCGGAAACAAGTAAACACAACATTTTCCAAAGAATTCAGGGTACATGGGAAAACATACCCAAGAATCACATTAAGCGTGTTATAGATTTAATGCGTCGTAGGTCTGTAGCTGCTTTCAAAAATAATGGTTAGCTATCGACTACTAGCCAAAATTTAATTATTTTAAAATAAAAAATCAAAAAGTTGATTTAGTTTTGACCACGCAAAAATTGGGTTGTTCTGTCACACGGCTTGTTCTGGTTCAATTCTCTACTAATATGTGTGGAAATATCGTGTAATGCTGTTGTAGTACTGCTATGGTGGTTCTCCCTTTGCGGGAAGATATCTGATACGACGTAGTACTCTTCGCTTCGCACTGTCGCTTTCGGGGTGCTCGACAAATTGTCGGTTAAAATACTCCGCACCTCTTCGTATCAGTCACCGTTACGTCGTTAAAAGTGACTGAGGTCCTATCATCCTTTTTCCAGCGTTCGAGAGCAATTTAACCGTTACCCACAGCTTACTCACAACGGTTCCAATGTTGAAGTACTTCAGATGGTCTAGGCACTTTTTTCTCTTATGCCAACCGGTTGACTTCCACTGTCAAATCGCTGATTCTAGGATCAGAAGGGTTGGTACGACGGAGATCATCACACTCGTTTGCTCATCCCGCTGCCTCTGCCGGGAAGTTTGTTCTTATCTCGGGTATTCGACCAGCAGGTATATAGCGAGCGGCTGCAGCTTTGATGATGTTTGGGAAAATCTTTTTTCTACCCGAATATATATATATATATATATATATATATATATATATATATATATATATATATATATATATATATATATATATATATATATATATATATATATATATATATATATATATATATATATATATATATATATATATATATATATATATATATTCGGGTAGAAAAAAGATTTTCCCAAACATCATCAAAGCTGCAGCCGCTCGCTATATACCTGCTGGTCGAATACCCGAGATAAGAACAAACTTCCCGGCAGAGGCAGCGGGATGAGCAAACGAGTGTGATGATCTCCGTCGTACCAACCCTTCTGATCCTAGAATCAGCGATTTGACAGTGGAAGTCAACCGGTTGGCATAAGAGAAAAAAGTGCCTAGACCATCTGAAGTACTTCAACATTGGAACCGTTGTGAGTAAGCTGTGGGTAACGGTTAAATTGCTCTCGAACGCTGGAAAAAGGATGATAGGACCTCAGTCACTTTTAACGACGTAACGGTGACTGATACGAAGAGGTGCGGAGTATTTTAACCGACAATTTGTCGAGCACCCCGAAAGCGACAGTGCGAAGCGAAGAGTACTACGTCGTATCAGATATCTTCCCGCAAAGGGAGAACCACCATAGCAGTACTACAACAGCATTACACGATATTTCCACACATATTAGTAGAGAATTGAACCAGAACAAGCCGTGTGACAGAACAACCCAATTTTTGCGTGGTCAAAACTAAATCAACTTTTTGATTTTTTATTTTAAAATAATTAAATTTTGGCTAGTAGTCGATAGCTAACCATTATTTTTGAAAGCAGCTACAGACCTACGACGCATTAAATCTATAACACGCTTAATGTGATTCTTGGGTATGTTTTCCCATGTACCCTGAATTCTTTGGAAAATGTTGTGTTTACTTGTTTCCGAATCTCGCTTAATCTACCTGAATACGGTACTCCAAACATTTTCTATGGAGTTTAGTTCATGACAAAACACCGATTTTTGACTCCCACAGTCAATTTTCGACAAGTGTTGATGCATGTTTGGGATCATTGTCATACTGAAACGTCCAAATAAGCCGAATATTTTCCTCAGCGAAAGGGAAGAACGTGATGTCCAGCGCATCTTTGTAAACAAACTGATCCATAACTTCCCTTATTTCACGGATTGACCCAAGTCCATAGAAAGAAAAACAGGGCCACAACGTTTTTGACCCTCCCGCATGCTTCACTGTACCCTTGCAACACTAAGGCTAGAGTCTTTTATTTTTTGGTCTTCTCACCGTAAAATTTTTCATGTCTGAGCCTTTAGTAATAAACGTATACTCATCCCAGAATAAAATGTCTTTCCATTGAGCTGGATTCCAATTAACATTATCGTTTCCGAAAGCCATCATAGCTTTCCGATTTTTTCCAATATAAATGGGATTTTTGATGGCTTACGGGCATGCATGCCAAGCTGCCACTACACGTCTACGCACTGATCTCGAGCTTATATCCAATGTTAACTCTCTCACCAATCCAATTGAATTCTTAAATGGTTGTTTTTTATTTCTCTCACAATTTGTTGATCAGTACGGGCTGAAGTTTTAACGGCCTTCGTCTGTTATAGACTGTTACTACTGATCCAGTTTCATAACACGAGAAATCACAGAAATATTTATCGGAAACCATATTCTGCGATAGCTTGTTGTAGTCACTGATAATTTGCTGTTTTATTCATGTACTGTATTTGCTTCTAGCAGCTTTTTTGGGCAGTACTTAAAAAACTTTTTTGGGCAGTACTTAAAAAACGAAAAGAAACACGTGCTGTTGTAAAAACTTCTCAAAAAAGATTTATGACTGTTGAAGGAAGTAATAAGCGATAAATACAACAGTGAAAACAACTACAATTGCACCGATAATATGAATTTGCAACAGAGTTGCTTTTGTTTTGTCCAAGCCAAAATCGGGTTAATGGACTTTACCATACATTATTTTTTATTATTTATGCAGTCCTCAGGCAGGTCTGGATGTTTTTCCACTGCTTAGCACTAGTATTCGCGGACCACACTGGAGCCGCATAGCTGACCACAGACAGACCTATCGCTTTATAAGAGGTCAACAGGGTGTCCTTGTCCACCGACCTGCACACTCAGCTGTGTTCTCATCTCCGCAGGCCATGTGGTAAAGAGTGATGCCGTTCTGGTTCAATTCTGTGTTCTGGAAGTGGTGTGTAATGCTGTTGTAGTACTACTGTGCTGGTTCCTCCTCGGCGAAAAGATATCTGATACGACGTAGTACTCTTCGCTTCGCACTGTCGCTCTCGGGGTGCTCGAAAAATTGTCGGTTAAAATACTCCGCACCTTTTCGTATCAGTGAAAGTGACTTTTTTCCAGCGTTCTAGAGCAACTTTACCGTTACCCACAGCTTACTCATATCGGTTCCAATGTTAAAGTACTTCAGATGGTCTAGGTACTTTTTTCTCTTATGCCAACCGGTTGACTTCCACTGTCAAATCGCTGATTCTAAGATCAGAAGGGTTGGTACGACGGAGACCACCACGCTCGTTTGCTCATCCCGCTGCCTCTGCCTAGAAGTTTGGTCTTATCCCGGGTATTCGACTATATACCTGATATAGCGAGCGGCTGCAGCTTTGATGATGTTTCGGAAAATCTTGTTTCTACCCGAATATCAGAAGGGTTGAATAGTTCTCTGAAGCGGCGTTTGGTGAGATCTCTGAACTTTGGCCAGTGAATTTTCCCATGGTTAAGGAAAGTGCGGCGTTCAGAGGTTATGAAATCGGGCGACCTGCTTATGGAGACGATTATCGGGAGATGATCTGAGCCAAGAGAAATGACGCGTTGCAAATCACGTCATTTATCAGACCGGGTGAGACTATGGTTAAGTCTGGCGAACTGTGACACTCTCCTCTTATTCGGGTGGGGGCATCCTCGTTAACCGTGCAGAATGTGGAGCAGTCAATCTGCTCTGCCAGCGCTGATCCCCTCCAACGGAATGCCACAACTCATGGTGGCATAAAAATACCCTAGCTATTGCCTACCAATAATGGGCTAATATCTAGCAAAAAACGAGGTTCACAGCTATTAATCGGCGGGATATACACATTAAGCACCTCTACCTCGGCAGTTCCACACTTGACTGCTACCCCCGTACATTCCATGTATGGGTCACAAGAGACTAGCTCAAGCGAGATGGGTCTGTACTGAACAGAATGGTACGATCTTATATTCCTCCGATTTATAAATTCCATTATCTTATCTATTTTGTCTCGGAGTCCTTTGCAAGTGAATTGCAAGATTGATGCACAATCCGGAGTTGGAACATCAATATGTGGCGTTAAATGCTGCGGTGTTGGTTGCTGTTCTGGAGACTGCTGTGGAGTTCCATACTCCGACGACGTTTCTGAGTATGGAACTCCACAGCAGTCTTCATACTGAGTTGGCAGCCGCTGGCCGAAACTGGGATCTTGTTGTTTCGGGTCAATCACTCTGTTCTGTTGAGGACGTGAGCAAGTCTCATTCACACTCTCATTGTTTATTGTTATCCATAATCCCATAATCATCTTTCGCAATAGCAAATACATCGTAATTACAACAAGACGATAATAGTATCAGTCACCGTTACGTCGTTAAAAGTGACTGAGGTCCTATCATCCTTTTTCCAGCGTTCGAGAGCAATTTAACCGTTACCCACAGCTTACTCACAACGGTTCCAATGTTGAAGTACTTCAGATGGTCTAGGCACTTTTTTCTCTTATGCCAACCGGTTGACTTCCACTGTCAAATCGCTGATTCTAGGATCAGAAGGGTTGGTACGACGGAGATCATCACACTCGTTTGCTCATCCCGCTGCCTCTGCCGGGAAGTTTGTTCTTATCTCGGGTATTCGACCAGCAGGTATATAGCGAGCGGCTGCAGCTTTGATGATGTTTGGGAAAATCTTTTTTCTACCCGAATATATATATATATATATATATATATATATATATATATATATATATATATATATATATATATATATATATATATATATATATATACGTACTGGTAGAGATCAAATAGTATGGCAAAAATCGTAGCAATTTACTGTATTTTGTACACCTCATAATTGAGGGCTTAATGATTTAAGAATTGCCAAAGTTAATTACTTTTTTAAACCCATTAGCACCTCAGATTGTATTAGCGTCCTCACAAGTCCTTTATATGTTCACTACTCCAAAACATCGACCTACATTGAAAACTTTCTTCTACCCCTTATAATCCAAGATGACAAATAGAGGCCAAATCAAAAATAGCATGGCAAACTAAAAAAACAATTCGAGTGATTTAACTAAGTAAAAATAGTTTTATCCACCTCCTAATTGAGGACAGAATGATTTTAGAATAGTCAAATATAATTACTTTTTTACACCCATTGCCATTTAAATTGTAAGTTGGAGAACCCATAAGGTCCATATTTTTCATTATAGTATAATTCAATGACGATTCAACAAATATTCGGTCCCGTGCTACTTTCTTATATTTGTAATTTGTTCATGTTTCCACAATTTATTTCATATAGATGTACATCCCAAATCTACTCTGAAAATTTCAAATTTTATGCGAAGAGTTTCTCTACCCCCCTTGGAAAAAAAATGCCAAATAAGAACCAAAAATGAAAAAAGTGGCCAAGACCCCAAAAATAGCTTAAATCATACGATGGTTATATAAATATAAAATCGGGTTGTTCCCTTATTCGTGAGTTATGATCGATATCATGGCCTGCAAAAGTGATTTAAGGTATCTTGAATGTGTGGGAAGAATTTCGGGAAGGATAGAAATTTGAATTTTGGACTCTCATTGGACGTACTACTGTCACATAAAAGAATTAGGTCCACGCTTTGAAATGAGCCCCATTAGGCTTTTTCGGTCATTTTTGTTTGTTTACATGTGTTCACATCTTCCAGCTGAACCACGATGTAGGCCCTGGACTAGATGTCAGTTTACATCGTACTTCGCAATTATTTCATTTTTTTGGTGAAAAATTGTATATAGTGAAAAATTATTATATCAAAATGTTTACTTTTCTTTTGTATGGTTGGGTTTTTAACCATAATGTCGCAGTAAATATGAGAAAGATGCACAAACAAATCTTCAAATCCATTACTCTCAATAACTCTTTAGTACCTTGGCAAAGATCAATGTACTCAGGTTCCATGGTACCCAACGCCACTACTGGCTGTTTACTAGATTGCCAGGCAATGGGTCCTCCACATAAAATAGTACATATTCTGAGAACGACTTATCACCATTTACATCGTTATGATCATTTATGTAAAATATTCAAAACTTTTATTTTTCTCTTGTGAATGTTATCTTATTTTCCACAGAAATTTTCAGGTATCTCATACATATCTGCATATCGTTAGCTAAAATGCAAAATGGCGTAACTAACAAATATATAATTGTGTAGGAGAAGCAAAAAAATTTAAATCCAAGCTATAAAAATGTCGAATGAAGATTTTTCTTAGTAAAAGTGCCTTTTTTGATCGCAGACGTGTAAAATTTTGTCAAGACATGTAGTTTAATGACATTCACAGTATCCAATAAAAAACGCAATTTCCAATTTCTAGAAAATTTCTGTATTACCAGCCCTAACAATTTTGGCCTTCCGCGTGTTGACCGCTGTGATATTTGTTTCGGTAATTCTGCCTCCTTCCGAAATTGTTTCTGGATTATCTTCACATGGCATTTCTATCAAAATTCCTCCTCTTTGTTCTTCATTATAGAGTTTTAAAATTTCAGTCCAGAATGAACTACATTCTCCTTCCTCAATATAAATTAATTTTTCAAATGAGACGTTAGCAAGTTATCGCGGCATTCTATTGCAACAACAGAATTCTCCATTTCTTCTGGTAGACAGCAAAGAAACAAAACACTTAAAAGTTCTTTATTAAAGTGAAATTCAACTCGTCAACGGTGGAAAAGCATTAGTTTGAGGAGCAAATTTCTCATTGAATTTAAATTTGAACCGAACCAATTTTTCTATGCTTACAGTTGAGCTCGACATCTCCAAGCCTGTTTTTTTTTTGTAACACCGGATAAGGCTATATAAAAACGAAAAAATTCAAACAATTAAATGTTTTGTACTTTGGATCCCTAGCCCAAAACCTTTGTTGTTGTAACAGTGAAATGTATGCTCTTTTGTTTATAGACTGTTAATCCGGTTCTTTTTCGATGTCCAGGCGTAGGAATTTAGCTACCTTTATGGGCTGTAGCCAGAGATCCTCTGGACGGAGTTGGGTAGGATTGGCTGGACAATTGAATAGATACAGCGTATTGCGCGGGCCTGTACCGCAAGCTGTATCGCGTCCAATATGAATTGAGACAGCTGCACCATCCTGAACATAGTTGGACCAAAACTACCCTGGTTTACCAAGGATGCTATTCATACTATAATTGTTGACTACGTCTACGACTGCATCAGAATTAATGCTATTCAGATCTGCTTGATAGGCTCCGTGATCTAGAGGCTCTCTCTTATATCGCTGTACCTTTTTCTCTAGATCATACAGGTCCTTCCGGACACGCCTGGGTGGGAGAGTTCTATCTACTATATGGTTAGGATGACTCCCACGATAACACCCAAGCAGATCTTGCAACAAAAGCATATGACTATGCTGACGTAAGTGAAGAACCTTCGTCTCCTCATGTAAATGGTCCACAAGAGTCATGAGAAGGCACCCTGCCCCTCAGGGCGGCATTCTGGCAGGTCTGAATACTTTTCCATTGCGCTGCACTCGTATTCGTAGACCACACTTGCGCCGCATAGCTAATCACAGGCCGACCTATCGATTTATAAGATGTCAACAATGTCTCCTTATCTGCGCCCCAAGTGCTGCCACCTAGCGCCTTGTGCTGTGTTCTCATCTTCGCAGTCCATGTGTAAATAGGGCGGCCGTTCATTTGGTGGGGGATATTTTCATATTCCTCGTATGCAAGATGGTGGCAAGCTAGACAGCTGTTCACTCTGCCACATATGTTACTGTCACACGTGTTACATATGTTATGTCGCTGAAAATCTTTTCCGCTACCTCGCTTAAGGAAAGTGCGGCGTTCAGACGTTATAAAATCCAACGATCTGCTAATGGAGACGATTATCAAGAGTTGGTCTGGGCCAAGGGATATGATGGGTTGCTAAGTTACGTCATTTATCAGATGCAAACGCTGATGTACTCTGGTCATTACCTTAAACGGACTGCCACAACTCTTGGTGGGCATTGACATTCCTTAGTACCAGGCGGCTATTGGCTTCCAAACGCGAGCTTATGCTAGGCAAATGACGTGGTTCACAGGAATTAACCGGGGGAATATACACGTTATGTACCTCTACCTCGGCAGTTCCACATATGACTGCTATCCCAATACATTCCCTCAAGCTAGATAGGTCTGTATTGAACGGAGTGGTGTAACAAGAACGCTAATACCTCACTTCCACTTTTGGTGCCATCCTTCCGCAATACGTTGTAACCATTGCAACGTTGTGGCTACAAATTTCATAGGGCTTGCTTTCCTGCACCACAGCGATCAAGATATTCCTCCTATTCATAAAATCCACTATCTCAATTAAATTGCAAGAATTATGCATTGTCCGGAATTGGAACTGCAACATGTGGCGTTAGGTGCTGCTGCAATGGTTGATGTTCAGGAGACTGCGGGGGAGTTCCATACTCTGACGACGACTGAAAGTTGACGAAGAAGACTCAGACTCGCTGGGGACTATGTTGTTACAGCACGACGCAACATAGTCCCTACCGCCCCAATCTCGCAACCGAATTAGACCGGAACAGTTCATAAAATGGGGGATGGTCTCCTATTACAGTATTCACTCTATATCCTTCCATGACTTCTGGGACCGCATTAGAGTAAATACTATTCACTCCCACTTGATAGGCCTGTTGATCTAGAGGCTCTCTTATAACTCTGTACTTCTCTCTCTAGATTATGAAGGTCTTTTCTTACGTGCCTGGGCGGAGGTTGCCTATTCACCATATGTTAAGATAGCCTCATCTCCGCACTCAATGTGGTTGTTGTTGTTGTAGCAGCAGTACATGTAAGTGTTTGCGTTCTGCTAATCTGGTTTCAGCTCCAGGTTTAGAAATTCGGCTACTTTAACGGGCTGTAGCCAAAGATCTTCTGGAGTGAGTTGGGTAGGTTTGGCTGTGCAATTAAAGAGGTGTAGCGTATTGTGCGGCCCTGTATCGCAAGCCGGGCAGGCGTCACGCACATCTTCATCAATTCGAATTGAGACGACTACACCGTCCTGAACGTAATTGGGCCAAAACTACCCTGGTTTATCTAGGCAGCTGACGTCCTTCAGCTGCAATGGATGGGAGTGGACTCCGAGGACGGCATTCACTTTAAAACTGCTAATAGCATCCGCGACTGCATCGGTGTGAATGCCACTCAGACCTGCCTGATAGGCTTCTTGATCTAGAGGTTCTCTCTTGTATCGCTGGACCTCCCTCTCTAGATCATGTATGTCCTTCCTGACACGCCTGGGTGGGGGAGATTTATCCATTTATTTATTTATGGTTGGGATGACTCTCACGGTAACAACCATGCAGGTACTGCAACGAAAGCATATGATTATGCTGACGTAAGGGAAGGACTTTCGCCAACTCATGTTTTTAGGGCAGCGATCTGGCAGGTCTGGATATGCTTCCACTGCGTGGCACTAGTATTCGCAGACCACACTGGAGCCGCATAGCTGACCACAGACCGACCTATCGCGTTATAAGAGGTCAACAAGGATTCTTTTGTCCGCACCCCAAGAGCTGCCGGCTAGCGCTTTGAGGACCTTGTTCCTACTTTTCATCTTGTCGCAGATAGCTGTGGCTTGCCCGGATGACTTGAACATGCTGTCGAACGTGACCCCAAGAATCTTGGGGTAGTTCGTGGTCGGTATTAGATTCCCCTCGACCTGAACATTCAGCTGTGTTCTCATCTTCGCAGACCATGTGGTAAAAAGTGTGGCCGTTGATTTCGTGGCGGATATTTTCATATTCCTCGCGTGGAAGTATGCGGAAAGCTCCGTGAGATAGGGGTTCAACCTTTCGCATATGTCATCGACCACTGGACCCGACGCCATGATCGTACAATCATCCGCATACGTTACGATCTCAATGCCGTCTGGAGGGCGAGGATTTCCGGAAAGGTAGAGGTTAAACAGTTCCGGAGATATCACCCCACTTTGGGGAACTCCCTGTTTCACTCTACGGGCTTTGGACTTCTTGTTCCGTAATTCCACGTACGACTGGCGTCCACACATATAGTTGATTATCCAACGTTTAACTTGGCCGGAGGGTAGTTCTCTGCACATGCCTTTGATAGGTCAAGGGCTACCAAGACTGTTCTGTCACACAGCCTGTTCTGGTTCAGTCCTCTACTAATATGTGTGGAAATGGCGTGTATTGCTGTTGTAGTACTATGTTGTGGGCGGAATCCGTGCTGGTGGCTGGCAACTGTATAGCTTCCTCTAATGCTGCGGAGGAGTAAAGCCTCAAGAGTCTTTGCTACCGGCGACAAAAGCGAAATCGGCCTTTACGATTCGCCATTACTGGCATCCTTGCCTGGCTTCAGTAGCGGGACCACCCGGCCCATTTTCCAGGTTTCGGGCACTATGTGGGTGGCTAGCGACAAATTAAGAACTATCGTTAAGTACTCGACTCCCGGCGTATCCAGCTGCTTCAACATTACCATTGAGATTCCGTCCGGGCCCAACGCTTTGGATGACTTAGCGTTACGGATGACATTTGCAACATCACCCATCGTAAACTGTGGTGGTTCCTCCTCGGCGGGAAGAGATCTGATACGACGTAGTACTCTTCGCTTCGCCCTATCGCTCTCGGGGTGCTCGTCAAATTGTCGGTTAAAATATTCCGCGCACCTCTTTTGGATCAGTCACCGTTACGTCGTTAAAAGTGACTGAGGTCCTATCATCATTTTTTCCAGGGTTCGAGAGCGACTTAACAGTTACCCACAGCTTACTCATATCGGTTCCAATGTTGCAGCACTTCAGATGGTCTAGCCACTTTTTCCTCTTATGCTCCTGTACCAACCGGTTGACTTCCACTGTCAAATCACTGATTCTAGGATCAGTAGGGTTGGTGCGACGGAGATCATCACGCTCGTTTGCTAATCCCGCTGCCTCTGCTGGGAAGTTTGGTCTTATCTCGGGTATTCGAACAGCAGGTATATAGCGAGCGGCTGCAGCTTTGATGATGTTTCGGAAAATCCTTTCTGCTACCCGAACATCAGAAGGGTTGAGCAGTTCTCTGAAGCGGCGGTTGGTGAATTCTCTGAACTCTGGCCAGTGAGCTTTCCCATGGTTAAGGAAAGTGCGGCGTTCAGAGGTTATGAAATTGGGCGACCTGCTTATGGAGACGATTATCGGGAGATGGTCTGAGCCAAGAGAAATGACGGGTTGTCAAGTCACGTCATTTATCAGACCGGGTGACACTATGGTTAAGTCTGGCGAACTGTAACACTCTCCTCTTATTCGGGTGGGGCATCCTCGTTAACCGTGCAGAATGTGGAGCAGTCAATCTGCTCTGCCAGCGCTGATCCCCTCTTTGTCATTACCTAGGACGGAATGCCACAACTCATGGTGGGCATTAAAATTCCCTAGTACCAGGCGGTTATTGCCTACCAACAATGGGCTAATATCAGGAAATAACGCGGTTCACGGCTATTAATCGGCGGGATATACACATTAAGCACCTCTACCTCGGCAGTTCCACACTTGACTGCTACCCCCATATATTGCATGTATGGGTCACTAGAGACTAGCTCAAGCGAGATAGGTCTGTACTGAACAGAATGGTGTAATAGGAACGCTAATCCCCCACATCCACTTCTGGTGCGTTCCTTCCTTAGTACGTTGTAACCATAACAAAGTTGTAGGCTGCAATTTTCATTCAGTTTGGTTTCCTGCACCGCTGCGATCTTATTATTCCCCCGACTCATAAATTCCACTATCTCATCTATTTTGCCTCGAAGTCCGTTGCAATTGAATTGAAAGAATGATGCACAATCCGGCGTTGGAACAGCAATATGTGGCGTTAGGTGCTGCGGTTGCTGTTGGTTGCCATTCTGCTGTTCTTGGCCAAGACTCCAAAAATAGCTTAAATCATACGATGGCTATATAAATATAAAATCGGGTTGTACCCTTATTCGTGAGTTATGATCGATATCATGGCCTGCAAAAGTGATTTAAGGTATCTTGAATGTTTGGGAAGAATTTCGGGAATGATAGAAATCCTTTTCTTACTTAAAGTCCCATTCGCTCTACTATTTTGCACCCTTTAAATTTGGTATTTTACTGATTGTACTCCCAAAGAATTTTGAATTTTGGACTCTCATTGGACGTACTACTGTCACATAAAAGAAATAGGTCCACGCTTTGAAATGAGCCCCATTAGGCTTTTTCGGTCATTTTTGTTTGTTTACATGCGTTCACATCTTCCAGCTGAACCACGATGTAGGCCCTGGACTAGATGTCAGTTTACATCGTATTTCGCACTTATTTCATTTTTTTGGTGAAAAATTGTATATAGTGAAAAATTATTATATCAAAATGTTTACTTTTCTTCTGTATGGTTGGGTTTTTAACCATAATGTCGCAGTAAATATGAGAAAGATGCACAAACAAATCTTCAAATCCATTGGTCTCAATAATTCTTTAGTACCTTGGCAAAGAGCAATGTACTCAGGTTCCATGGTACCCAACGCCACTACTGGCTGTTTACTAGATTGCCAGGCAATGGGTCCTCCACATAAAATAGTACATATTCTGAGAACGACTTATCACCATTTACATCGTTATGATCATTTATGTAAAATACTCAAAACTTTTATTTTTCTCTTGTGAATGTTATCTTATTTTCCACAGAAATTTTCAGGTATCTCATACATATCTGCATATCGTTAGCTAAAATGCAAAATGGCGTAACTAACAAATATATAATTGTGTAGGAGAAGCAAAAAAATTTAAATCCAAGCTATAAAAATGTCGAATGAAGATTTTTCTTAGTAAAAGTGCCTTTTTTGATCGCAGACGTGTAAAATTTTGTCAAGACATGTAGTTTAATGACATTCACAGTATCCAATAAAAAACGCAATTTTCAATTTCTAGAAAATTTCTGTATTACCAGCCCTAACAATTTTGGCCTTCCGCGTGTTGACCGCTGTGATATTTGTTTCGGTAATTCTGCCTCCTTCCGAAATTGTTTCTGGATTATCTTCACATGGCATTTCTATCAAAATTCCTCCTCTTTGTTCTTCATTATAGAGTTTTAAAATTTCAGTCCAGAATGAACTACATTCTCCTTCCTCAATATAAATTAATTTTTCAAATGAGACGTTAGCAAGTTATCGCGGCATTCTATTGCAACAACAGAATTCTCCATTTCTTCTGGTAGACAGCAAAGAAACAAAACACTTAAAAGTTCTTTATTAAAGTGAAATTCGACTCGTCAACGGTGGAAAAGCATTAGTTTGAGGAGCAAATTTCTCATTGAATTTAAATTTGAACCGAACCAATTTTTCTATGCTTACAGTTGAGCTCGACATCTTCAATCCTGTTTTTTTTTTGTAACACCGGATAAGGCGATATAAAAACGAAAAAATTCAAACAATTAAATGTTTTGTACTTTGGATCCCTAGCCCAAAACCTTTGTTGTTGTAACAGTGAAATGTATGCTCTTTTGTTTATAGACTGTTAATCCGGTTCTTTTTCGATGTCCAGGCGTAGGAATTTAGCTACCTTTATGGGCTGTAGCCAGAGATCCTCTGGACGGAGTTGGGTAGGATTGGCTGGACAATTGAATAGATACAGCGTATTGCGCGGGCCTGTACCGCAAGCTGTATCGCGTCCAATATGAATTGAGACAGCTGCACCATCCTGAACATAGTTGGACCAAAACTACCCTGGTTTACCAAGGATGGTATTCATACTATAATTGTTGACTACGTCTACGACTGCATCAGAATTAATGCTATTCAGATCTGCTTGATAGGCTCCGTGATCTAGAGGCTCTCTCTTATATCGCTGTACCTTTTTCTCTAGATCATATAGGTCCTTCCGGACACGCCTGGGTGGGAGAGTTCTATCTACTATATGGTTAGGATGACTCCCACGATAACAACCAAGCAGGTCCTGCAACAAAAGCATATGACTATGCTGACGTAAGTGAAGAACCTTCGTCTCCTCATGTAAATGGTCCACAAGAGTCATGAGAAGGCACCCTGCCCCTCAGGGCGGCATTCTGGCAGGTTTGAATACTTTTCCATTGCGCTGCACTCGTATTCATAGACCACACTTGCGCCGCATAGCTAATCACAGGCCGACCTATCGATTTATAAGATGTCAACAATGTCTCCTTATCTGCGCCCCAAGTGCTGCCACCTAGCGCCTTGTGCTGTGTTCTCATCTTCGCAGTCCATGTGTAAATAGGGCGGCCGTTCATTTGGTGGGGGATATTTTCATATTCCTCGTATGCAAGATGGTGGCAAGCTAGACAGCTGTTCACTCTGCCACATATGTTACTGTCACACGTGTTACATATGTTATGTCGCTGAAAATCTTTTCCGCTACCTCGTTTAAGGAAAGTGCGGCGTTCAGACGTTATAAAATCCAACGATCTGCTAATGGAGACGATTATCGGGAGTTGGTCTGGGCCAAGGGATATGATGGGTTGCTAAGTTACGTCATTTATCAGATGCAAACGCTGATGTACTCTGGTCATTACCTTAAACGGACTGCCACAACTCATGGTGGGCATTGACATTCCTTAGTACCAGGCGGCTATTGGCTTCCAAACGCGAGCTTATGCTAGGCAAATGACGTGGTTCACAGGAATTAACCGGGGGAATATACACGTTATGTACCTCTACCTCGGCAGTTCCACATATGACTGCTATCCCAATACATTCCCTCAAGCTAGATAGGTCTGTATTGAACGGAGTGGTGTAACAAGAACGCTAATACCTCACTTCCACTTTTGGTGCCATCCTTCCTCAATACGTTGTAACCATTGCAACGTTGTAGGCTACAAATTTCATAGGGCTTGCTTTCCTGCACCACAGCGATCAAGATATTCCTCCGATTCATAAAATCCACTATCTCAATTAAATTGCAAGAATTATGCATTGTCCGGAATTGGAACTGCAACATGTGGCGTTAGGTGCTGCTGCAATGGTTGATGTTCAGGAGACTGCGGGGAAGTTCCATACTCTGACGACGACTGAAAGTTGACGAAGAAGACTCAGACTCGCTGGGGACTATGTTGTTACAGCACGACGCAACATAGTCCCTACCGCCCCAATCTCGCAACCGAATTAGACCGGAACAGTTCATAAAATGCACCCATTAAATCGCACTGAGATCTATGGTGAATGATGTTTTGCAAACCGTACAAAACCATGGTCCTCGGCTTTCTTTAATCCAGGCACGGACCAATAGAATCGGGAGCAAGCATTTCGGTATGCGCTGCTTCCAAAACAGAAAAATAAACAAAAACAAACAAGTATACTGGGTTGGCAGCTGCTGGCCGAAACTGGGACATTGCTGTTTCGGGTCATTCCGGTGTTGTTGTTATTGTAACAGCTCATACTGCTGTGTTCGATCTGATTCCTCTCAATGGGTTCTGCCTCTAAGTCCAGTCTCAAAACGGATGCAACCTGTACGGGTTGGGTCCACAACGAGACTGGAGTTAGTTGGACTGGACAGCGAAATAGGATGACAGTTGTTCTGCACATCGCTGTCGATCCGGGCCCAATGAGAATTGAGGCGGCTGCAACATCTGGATCTTAATTGAGCCAAAACTACTCAGGTTTATCGGGTAGCTCTCGCTCTTAAGCCGCCATGAGAGGGGGATGGTCTCCTATTACAGTATTCACTCTATATCCTTCCATGACTTCTGGGACCGCATTAGAGTAAATACTATTCACTCCCACTTGATAGGCCTGTTGATCTAGAGGCTCTCTTATACCTCTGTACTTCTCTCTCTAGATCATGAAGGTCTTTTCTTACGTGCCTGGGCGGAGGTTGCCTATTCACCATATATAAAGATAGCCTCATCTCCGCACTCAATGTGGTTGTTGGTGTTGTAGCAGCAGTGCATGTAAGTGTTTGCGTTCTGCTAATCTGGTTCCAGCTCCAGGTTTAGAAATTCGGCTAATTTAACGGGCTGTAGCCAAAGATCTTCTGGAGTGAGTTGGGTAGGTTTGGCTGTGCAATTAAAGAGGTGTAGCGTATTGTGCGGGCCTGTATCTTCATCAATTCGTGCCCAATACGAATTGAGACGACTACACCATCCTGAACGTAATTGGGCCAAAACTACCCTGGTTTGTCTAGGCAGCTGACGTCCTTCAGCTGCAATGGATGGGAGTGGACTCCGAGGACGGCATTCACTTTAAAACTGCTAATAGCATTCGCGACTGCATCGGTGTGAATGCCACTCAGACCTGCCTGATAGGCTTCTTGATCTAGAGGTTCTCTCTTGTATCGCTGGACCTCCCTCTCTAGATCATGTATGTCCTTCCTGACACGCCTGGGTGGAAGAGATTTATCCACCATATGATGGTTGGGATGACTCTCACGGTAACACCCAAGCAGGTACTGCAACGAAAGCATATGATTATGCTGACGTAAGGGAAGGACTTTCGCCTCCTCATGTAGATGATCCACTGGTGTCATGAGGAGGCACCCTGTCGCAGTTCTCAGGGCAGCGTTCTGGCAGGTCTGGATATGCTTCCACTGCGTGGCACTAGTATTCGCAGACCACACTGGAGCCGCATAGCTGACCACAGACCGACCTATCGCGTTAAAAGAGGTCAACAAGGATTCTTTTGTCCGCACCCCAAGAGCTGCCGGCTAGCGCCTTGAGGACCTTGTTCCTACTTTTCATCTTGTCGCAGATAGCTGTGGCTTGCGCGGATGACTTGAACATGCTGTCGAACGTGACCCCAAGAATCTTGGGGTAGTTCGTGGTCGGTATTAGATTCCCCTCGACCTGAACATTCAGCTGTGTTCTCATCTTCGCAGACCATGTGGTAAAAAGTGTGGCCGTTGATTTCGTGGCGGATATTTTCATATTCCTCGCGTGGAAGTATGCGGAAAGCTCCGTGAGATAGGGGTTCAACCTTTCGCATATGTCATCGACCACTGGACCCGACGCCATGATCGTACAATCATCCGCATACGTTACGATCTCAATGCCGTCTGGAGGGCAAGGAATTCCGGAAAGGTAGAGGTTAAACAGTTCCGGAGATATCACCCCACCTTGGGGAACTCCCTGTTTCACTCTACTGGCTTTGGACTTCTTGTTCCGGAATTCCACGTACGACTGGCGTCCACACATATAGTTGATTATCCAACGTTTCAAACTTGGCCGGAGGGTAGTTCTCTGCACGTCCTCAAACAGTGTGGCATGATTGACCGTATCAAATGCCTTTGATAGGTCAAGGGCTACCAACACTGTTCTGTCACACGGCCTGTTCTGGTTCAGTCCTCTACTAATATGTGTGGAAATGGCGTGTACTGCTGTTGTAGTACTATGTTGTGGGCGGAATCCGTGCTGGTGGTTGGCAACTGTATAGCTTCCTCTAATGCTGCGGAGGAGTAAAGCCTCAAGAGTCTTTGCTACCGGCGACAAAAGCGAAATCGGCCTTTACGATTCGCCTTTACTGGCATCCTTGCCTGGCTTCAGTAGCGGGACCACCCGGCCCATTTTCCAGGTTTCGGGCACTAGGTGGGAGGCTAGCGACAAATTGAGAACTTTCGTTAAGTACTCGACTCGCGGCGTATCCAGCTGCTTCAACATTACCATTGAGATTCCGTCCGGGCCTAACGTTTTGGATGACTTAGCGTTACGGATGACATTTGCAACATCACCCATCGTAAACTGTGGTGGTTTTTTCCAGGGTTCGAGAGCGACTTAACCGTTACCCACAGCTTACTCATATCGGTTCCAATGTTGCAGCACTTCAGATGGTCTAGCCACTTTTTCCTCTTATGCTCCTGTACCAACCGGTTGACTTTCACTGTCAAATCACTGATTCTAGGATCAGTAGGGTTGGTGCGACGGAGATCATCACGCTCGTTTGCTAATCCCGCTGCCTCTGCTGGGAAGTTTGGTCTTATCTCGGGTATTCGACCAGCAGGTATATAGCGAGCGGCTGCAGCTTTGATGATGTTTCGGAAAATCCTTTCTGCTACCCGAACATCAGAAGGGTTGAGCAGTTCTCTGAAGCGGCGGTTGGTGAATTCTCTGAACTCTGGCCAGTGAGCTTTCCCATGGTTAAGGAAAGTGCGGCGTTCAGAGGTTATGAAATTGGGCGACCTGCTTATGGAGACGATTATCGGGAGATGGTCTGAGCCAAGAGAAATGACGGGTTGTCAAGTCACGTCATTTATCAGACCGGGTGACACTATGGTTAAGTCTGGCGAACTGTAACACTCTCCTCTTATTCGGGTGGGGCATCCTCGTTAACCGTGCAGAATGTGGAGCAGTCAATCTGCTCTGCCAGCGCTGATCCCCTCTTTGTCATTACCTAGGACGGAATGCCACAACTCATGGTGGGCATTAAAATTCCCTAGTACCAGGCGGTTATTGCCTACCAACAATGGGCTAATATCAGGAAATAACGCGGTTCACGGCTATTAATCGGCGGGATATACACATTAAGCACCTCTACCTCGGCAGTTCCACACTTGACTGCTACCCCCATATATTGCATGTATGGGTCACTAGAGACTAGCTCAAGCGAGATAGGTCTGTACTGAACAGAATGGTGTAATAGGAACGCTAATCCCCCACATCCACTTCTGGTGCGTTCCTTCCTTAGTACGTTGTAACCATAACAACGTTGTAGGCTGCAATTTTCATTCAGTTTGGTTTCCTGCACCGCTGCGATCTTAATATTCCCCCGACTCATAAATTCCACTATCTCATCTATTTTGCCTCGAAGTCCGTTGCAATTGAATTGCAAGAATGATGCACAATCCGGCATTGGAACATAAATATGTGGCTTTAGGTGCTGCGGTGTTGGTTGCTGTTCTGGAGACTGCGGTGGAATGCCATACTCCGACGACGTCGCTGATGAGGACGACGAAGAAGTGGACTCGCTGCGGACTACGTTACTGCAGCAAGTCGCAACATAATCCCTTTCGCTGTAGTCTCGCAAACGCCTTAGTCCGGAACAGTTCTTAAAGTGCACCCATTCTCTGCATCCATTACATCGCACTGAAACAGATCTGTGGTGTATGACGTTCTGACAAACCGAGCAGAACCAAGGTCCGGGGTTTTCCTCAATCCCGGCACGGACCAATAAAATCCGGAGCAAGCATTCCGGGATATGCTGCTCCCAATGCAGAAAAATGGGATCTTGTTGTTTCGGGTCAATCCGGTATCGTAGAACCGGATGCCGTAGGATTGACTCAATGTGGTGAAAAGTGTGGCCGTCGATTTATTGACACATATCTTCATATTCCTCGCAGTGAAAAAGGGGGGTTAGATAAACTATGTGAGCATTTAATCGATCGCATATGTCATCTATGATGGGTCCGGACGCCACGAGCGTACAATCATCTGCGAACGTTATCTCTATGTCGTCTGGAGGGCGTGGAATGTCAGAAAGGTAGAGGTTAAACAGTTCCTTGGGGAACTCCCTGCTTCACTCTACTACGGAAGCTCGACTTCTGGTTTCTTAATTCCATGTAGTTTACTATCTAACGTTTCAAACTTGGCCGGAGTTCAACAGTGTGGCATGATTGACTGTATCAAAAGATTTTGATAAATCAAGTGCCACCATAACTGTTCTGTCACACGGCCTGTCTGGGTTGAGTCTTCTGTTGACATGTGTGGATATGGCGTGTAAAGCTGTTGTTGTGTTATGCTATTTTCGGAATCCGTGTTGATGATCAGCTACTGTGAAACACTCTCTTATGCTGGCGAGGAGTAAAGCCTCAACCGTCTTTGCTACTGATGACAAAGGTGATATCGGCCCGTATTAATCACTTTTGCTGGCATCCTTGCCTGGCTTTAGTAGCGGGACCACCCTGCCCATTTTCCAGGAATCGGGAACTATAAGGGTAGCTAACGACAGGTTGAGGAGATTGGTGAGATACTCAAATCCTGGTTTCTTCAACATCACCATACATATTCCGTCAGGACCAATCTTTTTGGAAGACTTTGCGCTGCTGATGACATGTGCAACATCTCCCAACGTAAATAGTGGTGGTACCTCCTTGGCTGGAAGAGATCGTACACGGCGTAGGATTCTTCTCTTAGCCCTGTTACTCTCGAGGTGCTCTACAAACTGCCGGTTGAAATAACACGCGCACCTCTTCGGATCTGTCACTTCTACGCCGTTAAATGAGACAGATGTTCGATCATCCTTTTTTCCAGGGTTCAAGATCGACATAACCCTTGCCCACAATTTACTCGATCCGTTACTGAGATGATCTAGCCACTTTTTCCGCTTAGCTTCGTTTCCTGGATCGCTGCGACTTTGATGTTCCTCCGACTCATGAAGCTTACGATTTCGTTGATCTAAAGCCAGAGCATTTCCGGAAATGCACCCACTCCATGCATCTCACCGAGACCGATCTGTGGTGGATGCGATTACGACAAACCCTATTATTATAAACCCTAGTCCGGGGTTGGTTTCGATCCCGGCTCGGACCATGAGAATACGGAGTAAACATTCCGGGTAATGTTGCTACCACATCAGAAAAATGGACGGACATGAACATGTATTTGCTGGGTTGACGGCCCCTAGTCGAAGATTTGTTTACTAGGGGGTAAGGCAGGGAAACCTAGGTATTCCCTGCCTTACCCCCTGGTAAACATTACCATCGTTCTCCACTCATAAACAAACGTTGTTTTTATAAAAACAACAATAATGGGATTTTGCCTGACGATTTTGCAACAACAAAATACTATGGTATCCCAAACAAGCAAGCCAAACACTGTTCTATTAATAGACACAAGCACGGTCGACGAAGGGGTTTTTGTTGTAACAGACAAAACAAACTTACATGGTTATGTTACTTCGTTCAGGTTGAACGAAAGCATAACAAGTGGAGAAAGATGTAAATGTTTATAAGTGCGGTTGTAAGATTTAGAAGATTTTCCAAAAGAATTTTAGTTTTATGTAATTCTTTTGTTCCTCTTCTATTGAGCTTACGATCTCGTCACTTGGGTAAAAAATGTTTTTTGTCATAGAAGTTATTTTCTAAAATAACTTCTGGGGAGAATATCCCAGACAAGAAACAAGGGAACTGATGAGGATTGGTGGCTCTTTCCGAAACCTAGGTATTCCCTGCCTTACCCCCTGGTAAACATTACCATCGTTCTCCACTCATAAACAAACGTTGTTTTTATAAAAACAACAATAATGGGATTTTGCCTGACGATTTTGCAACAACAAAATACTATGGTATCCCAAACAATCAAGCCAAACACTGTTCTATTAATAGACACAGGTACGGTCGACGAAGGCGTTTTTGTTGTAACAGACAAAACAAACTTACATGGTTATGTTACTTCGTTCAGGTTGAACGAAAGCATAACAAGTGGAGAAAGATGTAAATGTTTATAAGTGCGGTTGTAAGATTTAGAAGATTTTCCAAAAGAATTTTAGTTTTATGTAATTCTTTTGTTCCTCTTCTATTGAGCTTACGATCTCGTCACTTGGGTAAAAAATGTTTTTGTCATAGAAGTTATTTTCTAAAATAACTTCTGAGGAGAATATCCCAGACAAGAAACAAGGGAACTGGTGAGGATTGGTGGCTCTTTCCGAAACCTAGGTATTCCCTGCCTTACCCCCTGGTAAACATTACCATCGTTCTCTACTCATAAACAAACGTTGTTTTTATAAAAACAGCAATAATGGGATTTTGCCTGACGATTTTGCAACATTAAAAATGTATATTATTTTTAAAATATTATTTTAAAAGATCTGTCTAGAAACATTTAAAAAAAAGATGTAATTTTGTGTTAAACGATGTTGAACTCACATGAATTATTATTTTATGTTTGTTTTTTAGGGTACAATGTAATGTTGTTTTTTCACGCCAACAATAAAGTTGTTCGACTTATTCGATAAATCGAATTATTCGAACAATTTAAGACTATTAATCGATTGATCGAACAAATTAAAAACCCCAATATCGATTAATTTTTTAATCGAACAAAACCTAAACTCGATTAATTGGATACTCTAGTATTTATTCATAGGTGTCCTTCTGCAATAATTCACCTTCTAATGTATTACAAAAAAATACCTTTGCAGAAACATGCCGCAGTGCTCATTTTGTACCCAGTGATGCTTTTCGTTAATATGTAGAATCCGCACCGGATTTAAAAAAAAAGGTCATGTGAAGACCTATTTTTTATATTAAAACTGGTTGAATAAATCCGGACTAAGTAATAAATCATGGTAATGCGGATTACTCCGGATAACTTTTTGTATTTGATCGCTCTATTAGGGTCAGCAGCGATACCCTTTTTATGTGGCTATAATACTCGTAAGGAGTGGTTATTGCTTGATATTGATCTTGAAAGGACGTTTTGTTTTCATTGTACTCAACTATCAATTAGATCATCTCCTATATCACTTTCCGTTTTCTAGTATTTAATTTCCTGATTCGCTCACATTTTGCAATGAATTTGAGTCTTCCAAACCGCTTTGCAAAAGTGAATCATCCAAACCACGTCCATATGACATATAAAAACTTTAAATTGATATCTTAAAAACTAAAAATTCAATAGCAAATAAGAAAAATATTCACTTCAAAATTAAAAAGCGTTACGTCTTGCAGGCGTTCCTTATCTAACTAGGGTTAAATATTCTTTCTTCCACCGAAGCAGAATGAGCAAATGATGGGCTCTGGAGGAGCGAGTATCAGAGATATAAGGATAAGGAAATGTCTAGGTGTAAGGGCTACCGTAGTTTCATGACTATCAGTCATAGAGCTTTTAAACACGCTTTTTTTCTTGGTAGCATTGTAGAATATTCTTCAAACGTATATTTGAAATTTTGGTCCATTTTGTAAAATGAGTTTTAAAACTTTTAACCACACCTTCCAAAAGTCCACTCATATATGGAGCTTTCATCTAATGCTTGCTTAAATTCTCTTGTGATGATACAACGAAGTTAGTATGACACTTACTGTCCACGACTAGTTATGAATCTATAAAATGCAGGCACGAAGGTTGTAGTAGATAAATCCGAAGCTGACTCTTAATGGATCGCTTTCGTAGAAAAGCTCACGAAGATACAAACATACGCCTTTGTAATTTTCCGCCTATCTCTCGTGGTGCACCAACGAAGTTAGTGTCATTGTCCACGAGATATAAATCTATACAATGCAACCAGGAAAGTTGTAGTAGATTTGTATGAAAGCACATAAAGGCACAAATATATCCATTTATAAATTTAAAACAACGACCTAAAAAGAATTCAATGCCAGCGAATGTAATTACCCCTGCACTATCTAGAAATGCGTTTAAAGATAAAATGTCGTTATTGAATAATATACCATTTGAATTGATAGGAGTGTAATCCTCAAAATGAGAATGGAACCTTCTATAAGGAGAATGCATTATTATGGAAAACGCGATCAATACATGCAATAACACGAAACGCCCTGTCTTTGGAAAACTCTCGTTTAAAACATCATCGTAGTTTTCCATTAAGTTCAACCTCTGTCCACATTTTGAATTTCCCCACGCATGTCAGCAGATTTGTAAAAAAAATTCCCTTCGAAGCAAGCAAAATCACGAACATACGCAACCACAGGTATTCCTTTTCCAAGGCATCGGAAAGGATATGCAGTCCGACAAAGAGCTGAATACTGGACCTAAATTTTTTCTATTGATTATATTCGTTGCAACTATTATTGGTCGTAACCATCCAACTGAAACGAAGAGTTTAGCGATGGTTGACAAAACTTTCCAAACTTTTTCCCGTAAGAAATCTTGAAAAATTGGTATTCCTTTTCCAAGGCATCGGAAAGGATATGCAGTCCGACAAAGAGCTGAATACTGGACCTACATTTTTTCTATTGATTATATTCGTTGCAACTATTAGTGGTCGTAACCATCCAACTGAAACGAAGAGTTTAGCGATGGTTGACAAAACTTTCCAACCTTTTTCCCGTTAGAAGTCTTGAAAAATTGAATAACCGGATAGTGAGGAAAGAAGGTTGCAAACGGTAAAGTCCCATTACAAATGGTTTTAACGGTTGACCAGCTTCGTTGACCAGCTTCGTTAGGGCGTAGAATCACTCCCTATAACGCATTCACACAACTGATCAAGTGGTTTTGGCTACCTACTGAAAGCATACGATTCACATTATCGTATGCGACAGCGCCCAAATCACCAGATTGTACGCATTTTATATTTCATGGAGACTGGGAAACTGATAATTTATAGATTAATAGATTTTCTCAGCGCTTCGTCCAAACACAATTCACTAACGTTAGAGACACTAACTGTTTCCCAGAGCTGTATTCAATGCGCCTAAATGACGTTTTCTAATTTAATCGAGGAACATATGCCGATTATTATTATTTTTAGTCCTATTTGCGTGCTTTTGCGTCGATGTGTTGCTTCATTGTAGGTCTTAGGTCCAGGTATCTTTATCTTTTGAAAATTTTTATTGTGAGGCAAAGTTCGCGTCTTAGAGCAAAAGTAACGTGTATACACATGCTTGCATTTGCCGATAATAATCTCCAATTTTCAAGAAGGATCCTCAGCAAACGTGGTTGTGAGAGTTTCACCTATCGTGGGCTTATTGGCAGTAAATATCACGTATAGAATTCGAATAGAGAAATCCAATCTATTGGATTCAGATCAATATCGCCAATAAAATGGTCCCAAATTTGATGTTGTTATCAGTTATTTCTGTGGGTTGTAGGTTATTAAGGAATATTTTTTAATTCAGGAACAGGGCTGCAGACCGGTTCCGAACCGAACCGCTGTTTCTGTAAATGAACCGAACCGTGAACCAAACCATTGTCTATGTAAGTATTTACACATAATTCTCAACCGAGCCTTTCAGGCGGCTCGACCATTTCAAAAACCAAACCATGGTCCAAAGGGAGCGTGAACCAAACTAACCCAAATCGACAAGTTTGGTTTGTAGCCCTGTTAGGAATGACAACGATAATATGTCTGCGTTTTGATGGCACAGATGGCAAATACCAAAAGTAGCGGGAACAACTTGACCTTGAATTTCAAAGAAAATTGATGAGAAATTGAATGGGGAATCTACGCATAGTAGAAATACCAAGACGACGTTCAACATTTTCTGTGATGAAAGACAATTTAGGCACGATCTAAGTGCACGTTGCCTTTGTGGATTAGATTCACCCATGGTAGAAATACCAGGTAGCAACATAGGCGAAAATTACAACAAAGCAACTTTTTTGGAAACTTGATATGTCAAAGTTGATTGATTTGTTGATTGATTTGAAGTACAAAATTTGGGGCAAATTATTTTTCCAATCAAAATATTGAATTAAAAATTTTCAAAATTGTGTTTTTTTCTATTACAAAAGCAAATATTCAAAACTTCCAACATCGATTGAAAGTAATGCTGAAGCCGCTGCATCTTGGTTTGATTATAGCACGTTCAATACAACATTTTTGAAAATCACATAGACTGGAAATGGAGTGATTGTAGTCTCCAGCGCACCAACGAAGGACATTTGCGATAATAGATGTCCAATCGTTGTTATCTCTTCATCATCCTTACACAGCATGCAGTCTTGGTAACGTTGGCAACGTTGATTTCATATTCAACAGCGATAATGTTCTTTAAAGGAAATATCCGGAAAATTATTTTTGATGCTTTAAAATTAGGTTTTGTGGTGGTTCTGGGGTGTACCCTTTTTTCTTTTGCTACATCGTCAGCTTTCTCGCTGTAGTGACATGCTACCTAAAAGGTACTTTAGGGTATATTTACTCTTCAGGCTTACTTAAGATTTGGATCAAAGATTGCAGAAGGGGGGACTGAGTCTACTGTGAGTCCAGGCATATTATTTGCTCAGCTATGAAATGTATAGCAGACAGGAAGTCTTTTAAGCATAGTTAACTTTAATACATTCGAACAATTTGAAATAAAAAAATTATCTCAATATTTAATCACACCCCAAAAATTGCCAATATTTTGTTCCCCAAACCAATCCAATATGCTTTGGAATCATTCACCTTTCACTGTTGAAGCCCTATAGTGTATAACATAGTTGAAAATCCGTACAAATAAGATGATGAAATTCATTCGAACAATTTGAAATAAAAAAATTATCTCAATATTTAATCACACCCCAAAAATTGCCAATATTTTGTTCCCCAAACCAATCCAATATGCTTTGGAATCATTCACCTTTCACTGTTGAAGCCCTATAGTGTATAACATAGTTGAAAATCCGTACAAATAAGATGATGAAATTCCATGTATCGGTTTATTTCCTAAATGAAATTGATTCCCTGTTTCACTTATTTCAAATATCCACGAATTTTAGATCTCCATATTACCTATGCCTACCATATGTTGAATATACACTTTTTCCCTCATATTCTATAAAAACGTAAAATCTCGATTTTCTATCAATAGCATTGTTAAAGTTTGAAATCATGCAACAATTTTCTTATGTGTAAATGAAGGCGAATTCAAATTACAACAATTTTTTTTTCAAAGGGTTACCTTGTAATTCTACCATGGATTCACCATTGCAGTACACAAAACATCATTTTAATTTTGCGAAACATAATAAATTTGCCTAGTGACAGAGGAGATATATCCTACGAAGTCGGGGGAATATCAGGATTCGCATTATTGAATTGAGGCGAACATTGCTTAGAAAGTAATGTGCTAAATGTGTGTGGTTTGACATCTCAAGGTATAAAACTGTGTAATGTGGCTGTTGCATTTGCCAAAATTGTGTTTTCCAATAAATTGCTTAACTTCATGATCAACCGCCAAACAGTTCGGACAGCAACTGAAGCGTTTGAGCACTGCATGGCCTTCATTGATGATTTTAGTACTCTGGACAAAAATGTAATGGATGAAACAATTTAGGACATAGAACGCAAGATTTAAATGAAGAAGCGCTAGATGACATAGAAGCTGCGATTTTTTTTATCTGAGTTCACTCTTTCTTCTCAACCTTTTTTTGAAGAATTATGAACACAACAAGGCAGCATGAATGCATATGAAGTCGTTCGTAGAAACGTCGTAGATCCCTACAGTCAAATAAATCCATTAATTGCTCGTTGTAGATTCTTCACACTATTATTTTTGACTCACCAAGAAGACCAAAGAACAATTTGAGTTTTTTTAACCAAGATTCGGACATTGTCATATGTCTCCTTTAATAGCCGCACAATAGTTCAGAAATCGATTTTCCTGGGGGTTACTATATAAATCGATTCGAAAGTAAAATATTTCGGATGCGAATTTTTCCTACCAACTAACTTGAATTCGCAAACCCATTTTCTACTTTCGGATTGCCATATCCGAGTATAGTATAATCATACTCTACTTTCGGACACAATACAAATTATTGTGCAAAATTTCTGTACGTCAAATAATGTGGACTGTATCGTGATATCACCAAACAGGCAGATATATTTGAATCGACTTACTACTTTATGAGTTATACGACAAAAACTAAGAGGTGTTACAGAAGGAATGAAAAATTGAATATATCCTGCTTTCCATAATAGAGGATCAATACAAACAAAGTCAATTTCAGACAATACTCAATTCTATGACGGCACATCCACAGTTGGTTAAAGTTAAAGGCAGCTAATGAATCCATTTTTTTTTTTTTGCCGAGAACAAGAACATGATTTCAAAAATCACACAAAAAAATCAAATAAAAAATAAATAAAAATTGCCAATTTTTTTAACTCTTTTCCTTTTTCACAGAAAAAGCTCATTTTTTACTGACTACATATTGGTTTAAAGGTAACTAGTTTTTAATTATTTTAAAAGTAATGCAGGAATGGACAATTGTCCACTGCATAATTCATCCCCAATGGATAAAAACCAATTTTCAAATTAATAAGCGTTATCGATGTTTTTGAATTTAAAACTAACAAATCAACAATATATTCAGCTCAGATTGCGTGCTATTGAAAAGGCTCAAATCTGTATCTATCGTATCACAGCCCAATTGGTGCTAAAAAGGACAATTGCAAATTCACCGAGTTTAGCAGGGGCGCAACTTTAGAAGGTTCTTGATCGCACAGCTCAAAAATTGCTACAATCAATTAAAGGAAATAGATTAAAGCAGTATGTGGGCTTTCAAGTAACTCTCCATTGAAAATGGGGATGTGATGGTTTGTCTGTACAAAAACGGGAAATACAAATGATGGAAATACAGATTGAAGGTTCTTTTTCAGATCCGACAAGGGTATCTAAAATAACCGCAGTGGATATAAATCTAATTTCAAGACTTAAAAGATTACCAATGTTCTTGCGTGCAATGAAAACATTGATGCAATATAATTTGAGGAATAATTTTATAGAAAGCACTATAGCAGGAAAATTTGTTAAGATATTGTTAGCATCATGTGAACCTTTCATTCTAGCATTCGTAATTGATAGAAAGGGGGAAGGATTTGCGACGAAGAAGCGAAGGATTTGCTAGAGGACAGCAATATTACAGAACAAAAAATGCATTATTTTCTGCAATTTTTTAAAGCGTACGAATGAACATGAAACTTGTTTTAGTAAATGTAATGTGCGTAGTAAGTTATCTGCAAATATAAATTAAAAACAAAAAAAATTTAAGTTTTCTAAGCACAAAGTGAATGAAACATCAAAAACCAAGATATATGTTTTAATTAAAAAGATACAATTTTTGGAAAATACATTTTTATTAATCTTTGTTTTATTAATTAATAAAATATATTTTTTTTTATTCTTATTATAGTTAATAATTGGAATTTGACTTTTTGTAATGAGTAGGATGATACAAGACACAAAAAACACGAATTATTAGATGCAATATATTAAAACAAACTCAAAAGTTAAATTTTGACTTTGAATTCCTTTGCAACTACTGAACCGAATTTGTTCGCGTTTGATGCAGCGGTCGTATTGCTTCTCGAACAAAAACAGCATAGGAAACTTATCTACATCCGTTCAAAAGTTACAGAATATTTAAAAACTCTGGACCACAGTACCCCTTTGAAAATAATTATATCGCAAGGTGGATTATGTATTACATTGTCATTTTTTTTAATAATATTTTCCGTTTAGCGCGAATAGCCAAAACGAGATAAAAAAAAAAAACAAAAATAAGAAAATAAGTTTGTGAGATAAAATGGGTGAAACTTAACGAAAATAGTGTGCAGAATATTAGAACTGCAAGAAAATGTTTAGCGAATACTAACAAACACAACACCCAACAAGACAAACAAGCCAAATAAAAAAGAATGAAAAATGTAATACATTTCTCGGTGTATTGAAAATTGTATATCCAATAATACACACCTATTCATTCATAATTATCAAAAAATATAAAAAAGAACTTGGACAAGCAATTGTGAATTTGGCAAATTATGTTCTTTAAGTAGAAAACTACATGATTTTTCTCTTAAGGTGTAAGACATAAGCAGGTTGAAGTCTTCGCATGGCATATTTTGTGACATATCATATAGGGATGTCAGAGCCACAATTCTATCCTGCTGCCGTGTTTCAATAAAATTTGACATTAATATGCTTACCTATGATACCAAGCTGCTTAAGTACCCACACTTTAGTGTATCGAAAAATACAGAGTATTCGATTATGTACTCAGAAATATACACAAAAAAATTATTTCCAAAAAGAAATATTCAAAAATCGAAAAAAACAAATTGCACCTGTTGCAAAAAAACAATAAAAACGTTATTTTAGGTTGACATATGAAGTAAAAGTAAAGTAAGCTTTTCTCATTTGTACCCGTTGTTAAAAAACCTGTTAATAATCATGATGATAAATGGATGGATTCTAGGGAAATTCGTTTTGCAAAGTCACTTAGGGATCTTGCATACTTTGCATTCCTTAGTGATAGATCTGACTTGAATTGGAAGACTTACTGCCGGTATCGTAACAAGGCCAAAAATGTAATGAGAAAGGCACGGAGGAGATATTTTTCTAGAATACTAGAATAGGACATAGTACGACACATTTACTTCTGTCTCTCACTGATAGCATTCGGGAAGATATAAATAATGGCAAACTTAGTGTCCTGATTTCGCTTGATCTGTCAAAAGCTTTTAATTCCATAAACTTCAACCGATTGATTTTCGAACTTCTGAATGAATATAGATTTTCTGATTCGGCATGTAGGCTTATCTTTTCGTATCTGAGTAATAACCATTATAATAACCATCAATCGGATTTTCTGCCTCTTCATTCTGGTGTTCCACGAGGTTCCGTTTTTTAGTGTACACACTAATTTTCTAGATTGCCGTACCTTAATGTTTGCTGATGACATATTTTTGCTTTTCAGTGGCAGATCAGCTTTTCCTGAAATATTTCAAAGCAATATAAATAGTTGCCTTCGTAATGTAGTCGATTGGACTATTAGGAACTCGTTGTCAATTAACCCATCAAAATCCAAAGCAGTTCTTTTCCGATCTTCTTATCGTGATCATACAGAGTTTCATATATATGTTCAAAATGAAAGAATACAATTTTTAGACAGGCATAAATGTCTTGGTGTGATTGTTGACAGTGAACTTACTTTTGGATGCCATATTGATGATCTTTATGGCAAAGTTCTTGCCTCTTTGCGAATAATTTATGCTTGCAACTTTTATCTACCTGTCCGAATTAAACAAAGACTGGGTCATGCATTGTTAATGACACATGTCAACTATGGTCTTGAGGTTATTTCAGGTACTATGGGTATATACTTAAATAAACTTTACAGACTTGTTAATACATTGTAAGATTTGTATATAATGTTCCTAGAAGGAGACATATTTCAGACTTTGTTAAGAATTTTTTAGGATGTTCCTTTCATTATTATATTGATTTTCGAAAACTATTTTTATTTTACAAGGTTATCAAATACAGTAAGCCTATTCAATCATATAGATCATTTGAGTTTTCCCCCTCCACTAGGAATCCTCAATTATTCATTCCTAGAATTTGAGTCCAGGCATATTATTTGCTCAGCTATGAAATGTATAGCAGACAGGAAGTCTTTTAAGCATAGTTAACTTTAATACATTCGAACAATTTGAAATAAAAAAATTATCTCAATATTTAATCACACCCCAAAAATTGCCAATATTTTGTTCCCCAAACCAATCCAATATGCTTTGGAATCATTCACCTTTCACTGTTGAAGCCCTATAGTGTATAACATAGTTGAAAATCCGTACAAATAAGATGATGAAATTCATTCGAACAATTTGAAATAAAAAAATTATCTCAATATTTAATCACACCCCAAAAATTGCCAATATTTTGTTCCCCAAACCAATCCAATATGCTTTGGAATCATTCACCTTTCACTGTTGAAGCCCTATAGTGTATAACATAGTTGAAAATCCGTACAAATAAGATGATGAAATTCCATGTATCGGTTTATTTCCTAAATGAAATTGATTCCCTGTTTCACTTATTTCAAATATCCACGAATTTTAGATCTCCATATTACCTATGCCTACCATATGTTGAATATACACTTTTTCCCTCATATTCTATAAAAACGTAAAATCTCGATTTTCTATCAATAGCATTGTTAAAGTTTGAAATCATGCAACAATTTTCTTATGTGTAAATGAAGGCGAATTCAAATTACAACAATTTTTTTTTTTCAAAGGGTTACCTTGTAATTCTACCATGGATTCACCATTGCAGTACACAAAACATCATTTTAATTTTGCGAAACATAATAAATTTGCCTAGTGACAGAGGAGATATATCCTACGAAGTCGGGGGAATATCAGGATTCGCATTATTGAATTGAGGCGAACATTGCTTAGAAAGTAATGTGCTAAATGTGTGTGGTTTGACATCTCAAGGTATAAAACTGTGTAATGTGGCTGTTGCATTTGCCAAAATTGTGTTTTCCAATAAATTGCTTAACTTCATGATCAACCGCCAAACAGTTCGGACAGCAACTGAAGCGTTTGAGCACTGCATGGCCTTCATTGATGATTTTAGTACTCTGGACAAAAATGTAATGGATGAAACAATTTAGGACATAGAACGCAAGATTTAAATGAAGAAGCGCTAGATGACATAGAAGCTGCGATTTTTTTATCTGAGTTCACTCTTTCTTCTCAACCTTTTTTTGAAGAATTATGAACACAACAAGGCAGCATGAATGCATATGAAGTCGTTCGTAGAAACGTCGTAGATCCCTACAGTCAAATAAATCCATTAATTGCTCGTTGTAGATTCTTCACACTATTATTTTTGACTCACCAAGAAGACCAAAGAACAATTTGAGTTTTTTTAACCAAGATTCGGACATTGTCATATGTCTCCTTTAATAGCCGCACAATAGTTCAGAAATCGATTTTCCTGGGGGTTACTATATAAATCGATTCGAAAGTAAAATATTTCGGATGCGGATTTTTCCTACCAACTAACTTGAATTCGCAAACCCATTTTCTACTTTCGGATTGCCATATCCGAGTATAGTATAATCATACTCTACTTTCGGACACAATACAAATTATTGTGCAAAATTTCTGTACGTCAAATAATGTGGACTGTATCGTGATATCACCAAACAGGCAGATATATTTGAATCGACTTACTACTTTATGAGTTATACGACAAAAACTAAGAGGTGTTACAGAAGGAATGAAAAATTGAATATATCCTGCTTTCCATAATAGAGGATCAATACAAACAAAGTCAATTTCAGACAATACTCAATTCTATGACGGCACATCCACAGTTGGTTAAAGGCAGCTAATGAATCCATTTTTTTTTTTTTTGCCGAGAACAAGAACATGATTTCAAAAATCACACAAAAAAATCAAATAAAAAATAAATAAAAATTGCCAATTTTTTTAACTCTTTTCCTTTTTCACAGAAAAAGCTCATTTTTTACTGACTACATATCGGTTTAAAGGTAACTAGTTTTTAATTATTTTAAAAGTAATGCAGGAATGGACAATTGTCCACTGCATAATTCATCCCCAATGGATAAAAACCAATTTTCAAATTAATAAGCGTTATCGATGTTTTTGAATTTAAAACTAACAAATCAACAATATATTCAGCTCAGATTGCGTGCTATTGAAAAGGCTCAAATCTGTATCTATCGTATCACAGCCCAATTGGTGCTAAAAAGGACAATTGCAAATTCACCGAGTTTAGCAGGGGCGCAACTTTAGAAGGTTCTTGATCGCACAGCTCAAAAATTGCTACAATCAATTAAAGGAAATAGATTAAAGCAGTATGTGGGCTTTCAAGTAACTCTCCATTGAAAATGGGGATGTGATGGTTTGTCTGTACAAAAACGGGAAATACAAATGATGGAAATACAGATTGAAGGTTCTTTTTCAGATCCGACAAGGGTATCTAAAATAACCGCAGTGGATATAAATCTAATTTCAAGACTTAAAAGATTACCAATGTTCTTGCGTGCAATGAAAACATTGATGCAATATAATTTGAGGAATAATTTTATAGAAAGCACTATAGCAGGAAAATTTGTTAAGATATTGTTAGCATCATGTGAACCTTTCATTCTAGCATTCGTAATTGATAGAAAGGGGGAAGGATTTGCGACGAAGAAGCGAAGGATTTGCTAGAGGACAGCAATATTACAGAACAAAAAATGCATTATTTTCTGCAATTTTTAAAGCGTACGAATGAACATGAAACTTGTTTTAGTAAATGTAATGTGCGTAGTAAGTTATCTGCAAATATAAATTAAAAACAAAAAAAATTTAAGTTTTCCAAGCACAAAGTGAATGAAACATCAAAAACCAAGATATATGTTTTAATTAAAAAGATACAATTTTTGGAAAATAAATTTTTATTAATCTTTGTTTTATTAATTAATAAAATATATTTTTTTTATTCTTATTATAGTTAATAATTGGAATTTGACTTTTTGTAATGAGTAGGATGATACAAGACACAAAAAACACGAATTATTAGATGCAATATATTAAAACAAACTCAAAAGTTAAATTTTGACTTTGAATTCCTTTGCAACTACTGAACCGAATTTGTTCGCGTTTGATGCAGCGGTCGTATTGCTTCTCGAACAAAAACAACATAGGAAACATATCTACATCCGTTCAAAAGTTACAGAATATTTAAAAACTCTGGACCACAGTACCCCTTTGAAAATAATTATATCGCAAGGTGGATTATGTATTACATTGTCATTTTTTTTTAATAATATTTTCCGTTTAGCGCGAATAGCCAAAACGAGATAAAAAAAACAAAAATAAGAAAATAAGTTTGTGAGATAAAATGGGTGAAACTTAACGAAAATAGTGTGCAGAATATTAGAACTGCAAGAAAATGTTTAGCGAATACTAACAAACACAACACCCAACAAGACAAACAAGCCAAATAAAAAAGAATGAAAAATGTAATACATTTCTCGGTGTATTGAAAATTGTATATCCAATAATACACACCTATTCATTCATAATTATCAAAAAATATAAAAAAGAACTTGGACAAGCAATTGTGAATTTGGCAAATTGTGTTCTTTAAGTAGAAAACTACATGATTTTTCTCTTAAGGTGTAAGACATAAGCAGGTTGAAGTCTTCGCATGGCATATTTTGTGACATATCATATAGGGATGTCAGAGCCACAATTCTATCCTGCTGCCGTGTTTCAATAAAATTTGACATTAATATGCTTACCTATGATACCAAGCTGCTTAAGTACCCACACTTTAGTGTATCGAAAAATACAGAGTATTCGATTATGTACTCAGAAATATACACAAAAAAATTATTTCCAAAAAGAAATATTCAAAAATCGAAAAAAACAAATTGCACCTGTTGCAAAAAAACAATAAAAACGTTATTTTAGGTTGACATATGAAGTAAAAGTAAAGTAAGCTTTTCTCATTTGTACCCGTTGTTAAGAAACCTGTTAATAATCATGATGATAAATGGATGGATTCTAGGGAAATTCGTTTTGCAAAGTCACTTAGGGATCTTGCATACTTTGCATTCCTTAGTGATAGATCTGACTTGAATTGGAAGACTTACTGCCGGTATCGTAACAAGGCCAAAAATGTAATGAGAAAGGCACGGAGGAGATATTTTTCTAGAATACTAGAATAGGACATAGTACGACACATTTACTTCTGTCTCTCACTGATAGCATTCGGGAAGATATAAATAATGGCAAACTTAGTGTCCTGATTTCGCTTGATCTGTCAAAAGCTTTTAATTCCATAAACTTCAACCGATTGATTTTCGAACTTCTGAATGAATATAGATTTTCTGATTCGGCATGTAGGCTTATCTTTTCGTATCTGAGTAATAACCATTATAATAACCATCAATCGGATTTTCTGCCTCTTCATTCTGGTGTTCCACGAGGTTCCGTTTTTTAGTGTACACACTAATTTTCTAGATTGCCGTACCTTAATGTTTGCTGATGACATATTTTTGCTTTTCAGTGGCAGATCAGCTTTTCCTGAAATATTTCAAAGCAATATAAATAGTTGCCTTCGTAATGTAGTCGATTGGACTATTAGGAACTCGTTGTCAATTAACCCATCAAAATCCAAAGCAGTTCTTTTCCGATCTTCTTATCGTGATCATACAGAGTTTCATATATATGTTCAAAATGAAAGAATACAATTTTTAGACAGGCATAAATGTCTTGGTGTGATTGTTGACAGTGAACTTACTTTTGGATGCCATATTGATGATCTTTATGGCAAAGTTCTTGCCTCTTTGCGAATAATTTATGCTTGCAACTTTTATCTACCTGTCCGAATTAAACAAAGACTGGGTCATGCATTGTTAATGACACATGTCAACTATGGTCTTGAGGTTATTTCAGGTACTATGGGTATATACTTAAATAAACTTTACAGACTTGTTAATACATTGTAAGATTTGTATATAATGTTCCTAGAAGGAGACATATTTCAGACTTTGTTAAGAATTTTTTAGGATGTTCCTTTCATTATTATATTGATTTTCGAAAACTATTTTTATTTTACAAGGTTATCAAATACAGTAAGCCTATTCAATTATATAGATCATTTGAGTTTTCCCCCTCCACTAGGAATCCTCAATTATTCATTCCTAGAATTTGGAAAAATATTTTTGGCCGATCATTTCGTATTTGTGTTGCGCGTAGTTGGAACACATTGCCCTTGGAACTGCGATTATTTTCGCATTCTAATAATGTGTTCAAATTAAAACTTCTTGCTTTTTTCAATACTATCTGATTTTCACAATACTACTAAGTCATTAATTTGTGTTACTGCTATGTGGGACTTCTACCCTGTTTTTTTTTTTTTTTTTTTTTTTTTTTGTACTCATAATAAGTGAGTGGTATGTAATTTTTTTCCTAGTTTTATGAATTTATTGATTATATTTGTAATAATTTTAGTTTGCTCAGAACTTATAGTGTAATGTTTTTTGGCCGTAGAGGCTTTTATTACATGAATGAATTTAAATAAATAAATAAAAATATATGTTTCTCGAGATTTTCTGTGATATTGCAATATAAAATTATGGTCACGTATTATCAACTGTAGAATCGTTTATCGATCACGGCCCTTTGGTTCAATAGACGGTGGTCCAAAGAATTTTCCACATAATCCATATATAACAAAACAATTATTTACGTCTCTTGTTAAACCTGTTGTATGGGATATATGCAATATACAGTAGTTTTCCGATTTATCATGGTTGAACGAAATCTGCATTTAACGAACTTCTAAAAATTTTGCATTGAATACCAAATATTACGAACACTGTAAAAACATTTGTACTCAATATAACGAACAGGAACCAAAATTATACCAGCAGTCCGCGGAACATTACAATTAAATACCCATCCAAATGTATGCTATTTTGTCAATATTGCTATTACATTGTGAAACAAAATCCATACTAGAATTAAAAAACAAAACAAAATATTACAAAATGTGTCCATCGCACTTAATCTTAATCGGATGTCGATAAATTTCGAACCCATCCAGCCTTCGCTTACAATGTCAGTAGATTTCAGATTCGTCTAATGGCCTATGCCATCGCTGTGTAAATGTAAGTAGACATTGTATACAGGCTTTGGATGAGTCGCTCCTACATTGTCAGTGGTCTCAGTTGGAAGATCCAACGACGGCTACGCGAAATAAACCTTTTTTTTACTGAAAAAATAATTTTAATGAACTGGTTAGAATCGGACTATATGCGGATGAAAAGACCCATATCTCTGGACCCGAAAAAGGTATTAGCACAAAATGCAGCATTTTGGAAAGGTAGGACTGTCAGCTATAATTTGGCATCAATTTTGTTGACACCCATAATGGACCCTTTTTGGACTTTTTGGGGGTTTTATATGTTATTTTTTAAGTTTGAATTTGTATTGTATATGTTAAGGTATTGTAGATAGATAATATAAATTATGGGCCTTGTGGGCTTATTTATATTTCTTTGTAAGGTAAATAAATGAAATTAAATGAAAAAAATTAAATGAAAGAAAGGGGCTATGCTCGGATCATTTTGAAATTTTTACCGCAGGTGGGTATTTTTAACCTGATTAAGGGAAAGTAATTTTTTCGTGGGGGAAATACCCGGTTACCCGGTTATTTGACCCGAAAGTTCGAATACAAAATAAGGTTTTTATCCGGTTATACAAAATGGATATCATTTGAAAGCTTATGAAATTACCTATCCAACAAGTTGTCAGATGATAGGTTTATTGGAACCGGTTCCGAGTAATGCAAGAAAATTGATATTTTTATACCAGTACCAGCAAATTATGAAATTGAGATTTTCTCCACTAATATGTATCTAAACATTTTAAAGTAGCCGGCATTTGGACGCGTCTTGAGATTTTCTCCTATGGGGTATGTCCAACACCGGCTACGCGGCTGGGCCGGGGCTTGAGATGAGGTAGGTTTATTTCGCGTAGCCGTCTTGAAATTACAAAAGTTTACTAAATTTGACACTTTAGGTAAATAGCCGGCCATCGGCCGGTATTTCCATAAGCTTTCCAACGATACCTACATTGTCTATATCGGATAATTGGATCCGGGTCTTTAACCCGAACTTTGGGGTCAAAAATCTGGGGTCCCGGGTCAGTCCCCCAAGAAAAAATAATGGAACAACTCTAGTTTAGTAAAAACTCTTAGATTTTTTCGAAATTTTTTCCAGAGGTAGGTATTTTTACCCTGATCCCGGGAAACTATTTTTTTCTTGGGGGACGGACCCGGGACCCCAGATTTTTGACCCGAAAGTCCGGGATCAAGACCCCGCCTGGACCTGGATCCACTTACCCGATATAGACAATATGGGTATCGATTGAAAGCTTATGGAAATACCTATCCAACAAGTGGTCACATGAAGGGGTAAGTTGGCATGGTTCGGAAGTTATAGTCAAATTATCGATTTTTTGGACCCGGATTTTTTATGAAACCCCCAAAAAGTCAAAAAAGGGCCCATTATGGGGGTCAACAAAATTGTTTCCAAATTATAGCTGACACTCTGACCTTTCCAAAATGCTACAATTTGTGCTAATACCTTTTTCGGGTCCAGAGATATGGGTCTTTCCATCCGCATAACGCGATTCTAACCAGTTCATTAAAATGATGTTTTCAATAAAAAAAGTGTTTATTTCGCGTAGCAGTCGTCGGAATAGCAAAAGTTTTCTAAATTTGGAACTTTTTGTAAATAGCCGGCCTTCGGCCGGGGCTTGAGATTTTCACCTATGGGTATGTCCGACACCGGCTAACGCGAACAAAAGGTTCATAATTTCGGCACTTTTTGTAAATAGCCGGCCTTCGGCCGGGGCTTGAGATTTTCTCCTCTGGGTATGTCCTACACCGGCTAACGCGAACCAAAGTTTTCTAAATTGGATACCTTTTGTAAGTAGCCGGCCTTCGGCCGGGGCTTGAGATTTTCTCCTCTGGGTATGTCCTACACCGGCTAACGCGCACCAAAGATTTCTATATTTTACACTTTTTGTAAATAGCCGGCCTTCGGCCGGAACTTGAGATTTTCTCCTCTGGATATGTCCCACACCGGCTAACGTGAACCAAAGTTTTCTAAATTTGACACTTTTTGTAAGTAGCCGGCCTTCGGCCGGGGCTTGAGATTTTCTCCTCTGGGTATGTCCCACACCGGCTAACGCGAACCAAAGTTTTCTAAATTGGATACCTTTTGTAAGTAGCCGGCCTTCGGCCGGGGCTTGAGATTTTCTCCTCTGGGTATGTCCTACACCGGCTAACGCGAACCAAAGATTTCTGAACTTCATGCTTACGCAAAATATACCTTTTTTATTGAAAACATAGTTTTAATGAAGTGGTTAGAATCGGGTTATGCGGATGGAAAGACCCATATCTCAGGACTCAGTAAAGTTATTAGCACAAACTGTAGCATTTTGGAAAGGTAGAAGTGTCAGCTATAATTTGGCATCAATTTTGTTGTCCCCCATAATGGACCCTTTTTTGGCTTTTTGGGGGTTTTATAAAAAATCCGGGTCCAAAAAATCGATAATTTGACTATAACTTCCGAACCGTAACATCTTACCCCATCATGTGACCACTTGTCGGATAGGTATTTTCATAAGCTTTCCAACGATACCCACATTGTCTATATCGGGTAGGTGGATCCGGGTCTAGTCGGGGTCTTGAACCCGGACTTTCGGGTCAAAAATCTGGGGTCCCAGGTTCGTCCCCCAAGAAAAAAATAGTTTCCCGAGATCATGGTTAAAATACCTACCACTGAAAAAAATTTCGAAAAAATTGAAGAGTTTTTACTAAACTAGAGTTAAGCCAAAATAATTTCCCGGGATCAGGGTAAAAATACCTACCACTGGAAATTTCGAAAATATTGAAGAATTTTTAAGCCACTGAAATTGGGCTTAACCAATTTTGTTTTGGACTGCGTGATTGCAACATAGAGCACAGATGTTAAATGAGCTTTTTATTTAACATGATACTTTACGGTTCCTCTGAATGATGTAATTATGAGGTACAAACTTTTCTGAAAAAAAATCATTTATAACAAGAATCATCATAGATCCCGTAAAGTTGTTGTAACAATAATCAGCTGATATACTTTCGCTTTTGAAATGTACAATGCCTCTTTGGTGGAAGGCAATTGAAAATTAGTTTTAAGATAATAAGAAAAAATATAAAATGTCACATTTTAGCATTCAACTGCGCACTATTTCAAAAACTGACAGCAATAATAACAATTATGTTTAAGAATAATAAAATGATTTTCAGATGTTCTATAAATATATTAAATACAAAAACATCTTACAGTAAATGGGATTCCTTCTACGGAACCAATAGCAAAACACCGATCACCAGCATTGCATGCACCACTTAAAATCTGATGGCAATTCATCGTTACACCATTATATTGATTAATCAATTTTCAATTTAACAAATTTCTTCACACACTACGAATAATACTTCGACTTGGAGTTCTATAGAATACTGAACGAACGTAGAGTTGCCTAATGTTATATCGACAAACAGCTGTAATTTAGTTTAAGGGAAAATAAAACCAAGTTATAGTACGAAGTCTGCTGGATGTAAATAGCATTTGAACGGCGTTAATAATAGCCTTAAGTTTACACTCCATAACATACCTGATGCACGCCTTCTACGTTTTTCGCCACAAAAGTTGAATAAATATATTTAACAGTTGTTTATACATACTTTATAATACGCATTTTTTTTAACTTTATTGAAAAGAATACACACATAAAGTTTATGTCATAAACACTACAACCATGGTAGAATCAAGGAGGTTAAGTCGTGCAATCATATGTCTACATTTTTTCAGAAATTATTCATTTGACAACATCTCATTGTCAAAATTTGTATTTATAAATCCATTGTACATGCACAAATCAGAGTCGGAAACTTGATTTTATGTAGTAAAATGTGACAAGGTAAATTACAGAAAATGCAGAGATGGGAATGATTATTTCAAATGACTTTACCTTCTTAATTTTACCATGACTACAACATACTACCCTACATTCATGGCTCAAGGAACAACTCTAGTTTAGTAAAAACTCTTCGACTCTTTCGAAAATTTTCCAGAGGTAGGTATTTTTACCCTGATCCCGGGAAACTATTTTTTTCTTGGGGGACGGACCCCAGATTTTTGACCCGAAAGTCCGGGATCAAGACCCCGCCTGGACCCGGATCCACTTACCCGATATAGACAATATGGGTATCGATTGAAAGCTTATGGAAATATCTATCCAACAAGTTAAAGGGTAAGTTGTCATGGTTCGGAAGTTATAGTCAAATTATCGATTTTTTGGACCCGGATTTTTTATGAAACCCCCAAAAAGTCAAAAAAGGGCCCATTATGGGGGTCAACAAAATTGTTTCCAAATTAAAGCTGACACTCTTACCTTTCCAAAATGCTACAATTTTTGCTAATACCTTTTTCGGGTCTAGAGATATGGGTCTTTCCATCCGCATAACCCGATTCCAACCAGTTCATTAAAATGATGTTTTCAATAAAAAAAAAGGGTTTATTTCGCGTAGCAGTCGTCGGAATAACAAAAGTTTTCTAAATTTGGCTCTTTTTGTAAATAGCCGGCTTTCGGCAGGGGCTTGAGATTTTCTCCTCTGGGTATGTCCGACACCGGCTATCGAGAACAAAAGTTTCTAAATTCGGCACTTTTTGTAAATAGCCGGCCTTCGGCCGAAATTTTTCTAAATTGTATACCTTTTGTAAGTAGCCGGCCTTCGGCCGGGGCTTGCGATTTTCTCCTCTGGGTATGTCCCACACCGGCTAACGCGAACCAAAGTTTTCTAAATTGGATACCTTTTGTAAGTAGCCGGCCTTCGGCCGGGGCTTGAGGTTTTCTCCTCTGGGTATGTCCTAAACCGGTTAACGCGAACCAAACTTTTCTAAATTTGACACATTTTGTAAATAGGCGGCCTTCGGCCGGGGCTTGGGATTTTCTCCTCTAAGTATGTCCAACACCGGCTAACGCAAACCAAAGATTTCTGAATTTTATGCTTACGCGAAATACACCTTTTTTATTGAAAACTTAGTTTTAATGAACTGGTTAGATTAGGGTTATGCGGATGGAAAGATCCATATCTCTGGACTCAGTAACGGTATTAGCACAAATTGTAGCATTTTGGAAAGGTAAGGAAAGTCAGCTATAATTTGGCATAAATTTTGTTGTCCCCCATAATGGACCCTTTTTTGACTTTATTGGGGGTTGTATAACAAATCCGGGTCCAAAAAATCGTGACCACTTGTTGGATAGGTATTTTCATAAGCTTTCCAACGATATCTATATTGCCTATATCGGGTAATTGGATCCGGGTCTAGTCGGGGTCTTGAACCCGGACTTTCGGGTAAAAAATCTGGGGTGCCAGGTCCGCCCCCAAGAAAAAATAGTTTCCCGGCATCAGGGTAAAAATACCTACCACTGGAAAAAAATTCGAAAAAATTGAAGAGTTTTTACTAAACTAAGATGAAGCCAAATTTTTATATTGAGCAAACCCGCGAAACAAGGATAGACTTTATGGGTTATTCCACAAGATTGAATCTAAAATAGTTGGAAAGTATAGTTTTATTTCAATATTGTGCAATGTGTTGCCCACTAACATCGAAACTGTGCATTTATTTATTTTGCATTTATTTTATTGTATTTTTTTTTAAACAGTACACACACATATACAAAATGTGTATATGTTTTGATAGAATAAGGGCACTAAAAGAAAAAAATTGTATTTACCTTCTGTAATTGTGCCATGCATACATATAAACATATAAAATTGCAAAAATGTTCTGGCAAGGCACTTATTATACAACCAGCGTGACCGTTGTGCCACTAAAGTATCAATTTTGCCACTTTTTTGGGCTTTGATACCGTTGTGCCACTTTTTTATTTTGATCCTAAATGAGCCACTTTTTTTAATTTTTGTGCCACTTTTTTATACATTGTGCCACTTTTTTTAAACTACATATATTTTAATCTAAACGCTGTATTTAAAATAATGAAAAGCGTCGTACCCTGCCATTTCCAATCAGCGATAGCAAATTTTAGAGCGAACGCTTTTATATTAGGTGTTTGTTGTGTTTGTTTATTTCTGGAACAGCTGTTATTTTTTTATACCTCCACGAGGGTATATTAAGTTCGTCATTCCGTTTGTAACTCATCGAAATAATCATTTTAGACCCAAAAAAGTATATATATATATTCTTGATCAGCGTAAAATTCTAAGACGTCTGTTGTAATCACGCTACAGTCAACACGAATTAAGACAGAAAGCTTAAATTTTGCAGAGATCCCTCTTTTGCCTGCAGGCAGGTCAAGTTTGAAGATGGGCTATATCGGTCCACGATATCATATAGCCCCATATAAAGGTACCCCCGATATCCGGTATTTTGATGATTTTAGCCACATTTTCCAATGGAATAGTCTGAAAATCACAAGAGGAGTTTTTTGTGAGCATTTTACTCCTTGAAAGAGAATTTTCTATATAGGTCCACATCTTCGTATAGCCCCCAATATAACGGTACCCCCGATTTTCGGTATTTTGATGATTTTAGCGACATTATTCACCGGAATAGTTTCAAATTTTGTATTTGAAGTTCGTAATGGATACTACATCCAATGCCAGAAAATTGCCTGCGCAGGCTTATGACAAAAGATGCGTATGCAGGTCCACGTCGTCGTATTGAGCCTAATATACGGCAACATTAGGTATTTTTAAGATTTTAACAGAATTTTTAATGGATTTTAATTTTTTGAAAATTGCCAAATTTGTTCCATATGGTGGAGGGTATACGAAGTTCGGCCCGGCCGAACTTATAGTTTTTTTACTTGTTAAATATGCAATATGTACATACATATATTATTACTATATAGTATTACATATAGACGAATTTGTTGTTTTGTTCTAAACTGTTATTTTTTTAAATAAAATGTGAAATAAATTGTGCCACTTTCTGTGCCACCATTTAAAATTATATGTGTCACTTTTTTCAAGAAATGATACTTTTTGTGACACTTTTCGAAAACTTCCAGCGGTCACACTGTATACAACAGCTGGTCTTTTGTTTCCCTTATCCAAAAAACTCAATTTTCTTCTGTTTCTCTTTCATTCTCTCTATGTATTTCTCTCGGCCAAATAAACTTATGTTTCCTCACAGTTCTATCAAACAATTCAATGAATAAAATATATTTTACGAATGTGAACACAACAGTATTTGACACTGTTTGGTGTCTATTTGAACAAACGAAATCTATCAAATATTTGAATGTAATGTAAACATGAAATCAACTCTGTATTAATTTTACATTTGTTCAGTCAAATATGGGAAAAAAATTCGGATCAAATATTTACCCACTGTGATCGTATCTTAAATTAGTACGTAAAAAATAATTCTACACGCGTTACAACCAAGGTAGATCTAACAGGTAACCGCATCGGCGAATTGCTACAACAAAGCAACTTTTGTGGTCCCCTCAAATGTCAAAATTGGCATCTAAGGCGAAAAACATAGATTCGCCAATCAGAAACGAGGTGTTTGTTTACATTTTATTTTGTGTCCCTCTCGTCGTAAACGAACGTCGCAATAAAAGTTGTTATTGTAAAACAAATAAGAGTAAAATAAGTATTAATTGTAGTATTGCGATTTTTTTAAACAAAGAAACTTATAATGACTATATTTTACTGGTTTAAACCGAAAGTTTTCCGGAACTGCAAATGACAAGAGTCTAATTCTTGCACTACTTCCCGTGATGTGCTTTGGGAATCTTAGATGTTGAGGCTAACTTAATTCTTAAAGCTGCACTCCATTCTAACCTCCTTCCTTCATGTTCTTTTAATTTTTTACTGGTTTCACTCTTAACTTACTCTTAAATTATTTGAAATATTATAAAAAGGTACTTTTAGGGAAGACAACATAAACAAATTTGTTGTTGCATTCATTTAGGGCGAATTCTTCATTACAACAATTCGTTTTGACATTTAATGGTGCCGTCAGCTGGGCTGATGCGATTACCTAGTACATCTACCTTGGTTACAACACAATGGAGCAACCATGGTAGAAGAATATAGGTAGACGCATCAACACAGCTGCTGAGACAATGAACTATCAAACCAATTTTGAAATTGAAAGTGTTGAATGAAAAATTATTTAAATTTGTGAAAATTGTTGAAAAAAAAACTAATTATAATAAGCGTTGATGCATCCACCTGTATTCTTCTGCCAATTTCATTTTGCTAAAACCAACAACTTCGCTTACTGTGAAAACCGTATATTCGCAATTGAAAGCCATATTGTTGTGCTCAGCAGCTTCACGCTTGTACTGTGGCACATTGCAGCAAAAGACGTGGAGCCATTGGAAATTGTAGGCCTGTTTGTTGTTTCATAACTTTTCTGCATTCAAATTATGCCAAAAATAAAAAATAAACCCAAATAACACCTCATTTTAACTGATTCAATGGCTTGCTTATTGGAATCATATCATATGCCAAACATGTTTTTCCATATCAGTACTTGACACTGTTTGGTGACTGTTTGAACAAACAAAAGCTGTCAAATATTTGACTTTATTTTTCACCCAAATATGGGAAAACAAATTTCTATCAAATATTTGCCTATTGTGACCGTACCTTAAGTAGAGTGAAGACATTTACAATATATTAAATGTGGGGAACATAATAGTCGTTTCCACATTAACAAATGTATGGTCTCATCCCGAACTGCAAAAATGTGTAAACTTTTACTACTGCTCTGTTCTAGAACTTCAAGAATGTAAAAGTTTTTACTGTGAAACCGTTACTGTGGGTGTATATTAACTTTTTCATTCCTTTTGTAACTCCTCTAAATACTCATGTTAGATCCAACAAGGTATATATATTCTTGATCAGCGTAAAATTCTAAGTCGATCGGGATGTCTGTCCGTCTATTGTAATGACGCTATATTTGGAACGAAATGAGATAGGAGGCTAAAATTTTGCACAAATCTGTATTTTGTCAGTAGGTATGTTAGGTAAATGGGCCATGTCGGTCCACGTTAGCGTATAGCCTCTATATAATGGTACCTCCCAGAATTCCGTATTTGGATGATTTTAGTGTCATTATATACCAGAATTGTTTCAAATTTGGTTTTTAAGCTCGTATTGGGTACTACGGTCTATGAAAAAATCGATAACTACCGATATTCGGTATTTTGATGATTTAAGTGACGTTATTTACTGGAATTGTTTAAAATTTCACGTCTTCGTATAGCAATGCTTTCATTCGAGCGTAATGGTGGATGGTAATAAAAATTCGGGCCGACCGAACTTAGTTGATTTTTTACTTCTTCCTTTATGCATCGGAAAATGTTATTATTGAATTCGTTTATTGAACTGAATTAAAATTGAGAATTTATAATTGACAAAAACATATTGATACCAAAGCAAACTGAGATGAAGTAAATAATAAAAAACCTAGTGTTTTATGCTAAAGTACAATATTTGATTTAATTTTCAACCCTCTACCTAAATTAAATATCAACATTTCTAATAATCTAGTCACAAAAGCCAAATTTAAAGTTGTTTGATTCCAAAAAGTTCTTTAATTCCAAAAAGTTCTTTTTACTGCCTTGCTATAAACGTCAAAACAGCAATTTCTTGTGTTGAAAGATATGTGTTTGGCAATACAAAAGAGGTAAACTCATTTGCTAAATTCAATTTTGCAACCCTTCTTTGAAGAACTCGACTTTGTTATTTTTCAAATAAAATCTATTTTATATCTAAAATACGACAAAAATAATAAATAATCTTTTAAAAAAACAGTTATACGTTCCACATCTTAGGAATACCAAGTTTATTTATATATTCTTAGACTTAAACATATAAAGATAAAGATTTCAAACCTTTCATATAATATATAAAGATAAAGATTTCAAACCTTTCAAATAACATATAAAGATAAAGATTTCAAACCTTGATCTTAGTTCTTGTGAAGGCCTAGAATGAGATTTCACTTTAGGTCCGCCTTTAGAAATTAACATCTGAAAATGTTGTCAAATTCTTCATAATACCTGCTTTATGGATTCTGTACTAAAACGAAAATTTACGCTGACAATTTCTTGTAACGAAGTTATTGTCAATTCGACTAAAATAAGGGATGGCAATCTTTTACACCATTGTGGCAAACAAGGAGTGATATTGTCTTTATACTTGTCCTTGGCGAAACCAAATTCAACCATTCAATAAATAAGTCTTTGTTCTTGACTTGTATACTCTATAAAGGGCATGACAATAACAAAATATTTGGTCTGAGAAAGGAAGAAATACAAAATATAAATTTTACAACAAAGAGGCCTTTAAAAAATTTAATCGAATGATAGCATGAGATTACATTGGTAATTGTACCATGGATATTTATTGTTGTCATTTTTCTGTTTAATAAATTTGGCCTTAATAGCCACATGCTTTGTTCTTGACGAATATATGTTATTCGTATAGCTGTTTTATTATAACGTAAAAAACAATCTTGGAATTGCTGTTTGGATTGAGTTCTTACTCATGTCGCTTCAACCAAACGGATTCCTGATGTTTAATTTAGATTGAAAATTATAGTTTGGGGCCGTTAATATTGGTTTAACACAAAATTGGCTAACTGGCCTACTACGTTGTTAAGATCTGTTGTCAAACACAATTGACAAAAGCCTTTAAAACGTGGCGAACTTCTTTTTGAGATCTCAATATTTCCCTTTGTTACAGCAAAAAGGTAAAATTGTTAAAAAAAAATTAACCATTAATATTAAAAAATTCCAGGAATATATAAAAGAATAAAACTAATTGTGTTTTATTTCGTTTAACTTTATTTCTTCTCCACCGCATTGGCAAGGATCATAACTACGATCCTTCGTACCGTGTATTGAGTCTGGAGTTTGTTATTATACAAACAGGTATGTGTATTTTTGGTATATTCCAGTGCGAATTGAGTGTTGTTTTGTTGGAGCCTAGGACCAAAATCAAACTAAGTCAACCTAAACCTCCTTTGTTCATCTACGAAGAAGCCAGCCGATTACACAAGCCAGCCAAATATGCTCTTTATGTATTTCTAGCCTTAACCTTCTTAATTCTACTATTGTTATGGGCCTTAGCCATGTTTGAAAAAATAACATAAAGTAATAAACAGTACGGAATGCCATTCTAATTTAGGTATGCTCAAAAAATAATGGAACGGAAAATTAGCAGAAATGCGATAAAATGTCAACATTCAAAATTCCAAAAGAAAACAGTCTAAATCGGAGTGTTGAAACCTTACGGAAAATAAGTTAAAATTAATAATTATTTTTGAATGCTGTTTATTTAGGAAGTTTTGTTTTCAGAATGCGTTGAAGAGTATTTAGAGGTGGAGTTTTCTCAAATTCCAACCCCGGAGAAGCTGACATGGTTGGAGGCGCCGGTTAAATAAATGTTAAGTCTGCTAGAAGACTTAATGCCACAAGTTGGGAAGACAGCCAAGATTTTAAGCTTAATTTTTCAATTTACCTTTCAATAATTTTGCACAGTTTTAGAAATACGTTTCCTTCGTCTGATTCCTCATTCAGCCAGTCCTCTTCTCTCTTGGAATCATCCAAAAGTGAATACATCATTTGCTCCATATTTTCTCCTTTTGTTTTTTTCACGACAAATATTAGTTTTTATTTTTTAAATTAATCTTTTTCCTTTACATTTGTTGTCACGCACGAACATTGAAATGTATCAATACATTTTTCAACCTTGTTAGCCCTGCCAATTAAATGTCAAATTTACAATTTGCACATTTCTGCTCGGTCAAATTCATGTAGCTAAAACAGGCAGAAATATGCACCACTCAGCGCCATTTTTTCTCGAGACAGTTGCTAGTTTTTGGAGTACGGGAATGCGTTGTAGCAGAATTAGCACTAATTAGAACTAATTTGTAGGTTCTGGAACAAAACTAATATATGCATATTTTTTCATATTGAAATTTTATGATTTTTTGATTTAAAACAAAATGGTTGGTAATAACATAGCTTTTCCGCTGGAAAGATTGCGTGGATGCGAAAAATTCGACATGTGGAAGAGGCAATCGTAATCATATATTTTTATTGAAGAATGCTGTGTTGATGACGCTGATTTGAATGCGAGAGCTTTAGCCGAGATAACATTGATGATTGAATCAGACAACAATAGGCACATTGCAACTGCAACTACCACAACAGATGCTTGGAGTGCGTTGTTGAATGCATATGAAGATACAGGCCTCACTAGAAAACATGAATTGCTAAAGCAATTCGTGAGCATCAAATTACAGAACTATGGATAAAGAATATGTCGATGACATCGTAATAGTGGTTCTGCTAACAGGATCAATGGATGATGTTAAACTGCTTCTCATAGCTGTGGAAAATTCCAAGGAGAAATTGGCGGTAGATAAGGTGTTCTTCAAGATGTGAAATATGATCGAGCTTCAGAAAAAAATCGGTGTTACAATAAAAAGGTATCAAAGAAGATAAGATGAAAATCAAATGCTACGGCTGCAGTGGACTTGGACACATCATAAGAAATTGTCCCAGCAAATCGAAGTCTAACAATAATGAAGTTATAAAGAAGAACGAAGAAAAGCCAGATGTTTTATCTGCCTCAAGCACAGATACGATCGCACTTTGATAATGGAGCAAGCAACCACATGACGAATGAAAAGAACAAAATGTACAATATACGTGAGGCTGTGAATAAAAATGTGATTATTGAAGATAAAAGGGAACTTGTTGTAGACCACGTGGAATATGTGAATTGTGTACCAATCTAATCTACTCTCTTTCGATGGTCAAAATGCTGCATTTATGACAAAAATGGACGTGTTAGCATTATAATATATTGTTACGTTCTTGGATTTTACTTAATCCCGTGTAGACGTTGTTTTATTTCCCAATACAGCTCGTACCAAATAAAACGCGGGTTCTTTCGGATTACGATTATTACAATGATTTTATTCACACAACTTTACTTTGCACTTTACTTTACTCGACGGTTTCAATTCGCGATCTGATTCACAACTGACTAACTGCCTTTCCATTTCCCCTATTTATATGAGCCTTTACGTTACAATTCAAATTCTTAAATTAACGGAATTCATCTTAATTAACTTAAATCTAAAGTTATATTCGTAACATTGCCCCCCGCTTAAGCCTGTTCGTCCCGAATAGGCACAGTTCCCGTTCCGTAGGGGGTCAGCCGCTCCAAATGTACAACTTTCATCTTCGACCTGGGACTGTCGCTCCTCTGGATGCGATAAACGACGTCATTTATTTTCGTGACAATCTTGTAGGGTCCTTCCCAGTGCGTTTGTAATTTGGGGCATAGTCCTTTCTTTCGTTGTGGGTTGAACAATAGTACCAGTTGCCCTTCTTGAAACCCATCGGTATTTGCCGCTCGATCGTACCTTGCCTTCATGCGGTTGCTAACCATTTTTATTCGATGTCGGACTGCATCGTGGACTTTACTAAAAGAGTTTTGACTGTCTTCATCTTGGTTCACATCGTCGTTTGGGGTAGCACCGAATATCAAATCGGTAGCTTTAATTCATTTCCGAACAGAACTTTGGCTGGGGTCCGGGATGTGGAATCATGAATGGCCGATCTATAAGCCAGTAAAAACTTGGGAATATGCTCATCCCAGTCTCGTTGGCCACTGTCCACCACTTTCCGTAGATGTTCTTCCAGGGTGCGATTGAATCTTTCCACCATGCCATCTGATTGTGGATGTAGGGGCGTCGTTCTGGTTTTCTTGATTCCGTAGGAGTCACACATTTCCTTGAAGATCGCTGATTCAAAATACCTCCCTTGATCGGAATGAACCTCAGATGGAACGCCATAGCGACAAATCTAATTTCTGCTGAACACATCCACAATTGTCCTGGCTTCTTGATTTGGGATAGCATAAACCTCTGGCCATTTACTGAAGTAATCCATGACCACTAAGACATACCGGTTCCCAGAGTCGCTTGTTGGGAACGGTCCAGCTACATCCATTGCGATTCTTTCAAAAGGGGCTCCTGAATTATACTGCTGCATGTAGCCTCGACTCTTCCGTGCTGGACCTTTAGCTCTTATGCACCTTTCACAATTGGCGATCCAGTCGGCAATGGATTTTTGACAGCCGACCCAGTAGAATCTCTGCTTTACCTTTTCAGCGGTTTTTGCTATGCCAAGATGTCCTCCACTTGGCCCATCGTGAAACTCCGACAAGACATCTCTTATTTTGGAGTCTGGGACGACGATCAAGTTCCGGTGAGATTTACCGTCCTCACTTTCCCATTTGCGATATAGGCAACCATCTATTATAAGTAGACTGTCCCACTGGGCCCAATAGGATTTTAAAAGAGGGCTTTCGGAGGTAATTTCTTTGCGACTAGGTCGTTTGCCCGTTTCTATGGCCGAAATTACTTTGCCCAGAATGGGATCTCTTCGTTGTTCCGTCGACCAATCTTCACCCCACTCAAATTGCAATAGTCGGACATCAACGATATTCTCTTTATTCTCAGCCTTTGAGCAGTGCTTGCATTCTACTTTGCATGGCCGACGAGACAGGGCATCAGCATTACCGTGTTTTCCGCCTTTTCTGTGCTCGATTCTGAAGTCATAACTCTGGAGCCTCTCGATCCAACGGGCTAGTTGACCTTCCGGATTCTTAAACTGCAGCAACCATTGGAGAGCAGCGTGGTCGGTCCTCAGCAGGAAATGCTGGCCATATAGGTATTTGTGGAAGTGTTTAACGCACTCAAGGACAGCAAGCAGCTCTCTCCTCGTCACACAGTAATTCCTCTCAGGTTTCGACAATGTCCGGCTGTAGTACCCGATGACTTTCTCCTGTCCGTCGATTTCCTGGGAGCGGATAGCTGTCTTTCTTGGTGACATCATTCAACTTTCTGTAGTCCACACAAAATCGGGTGCTTCCGTCTTTCTTCTTGACCAAGACCACTGGGGAGCACCATGGACTTGACGATGGTTCTATTACACCACTCTTTTCCATTTCACTTATCAGCTTCTGAACCTCGTCTCTTTTTGCCAGGGGAACACTTCTTGGAGGCTGTTTAATGGGTCTCGCGTCTGCTGTATTGATTTCATGCTTCACCACTGATGTTCTTCCTTGGTGCTCTTTTGTCAATGCAAAGGTAGAGGCATATTTCCATAATAGCTGCTTAGCCTTGTTCCTCTCGGAAGGTGATAATTGGTGTGTCCACTCTTTTATGTAGCCGTCGAGGTGCTTCTTCTCCATGGCAGCTGGCTTTTCGGTGCTAGTTTCCAAATTAACTACAGCTTCAGCTGGTGTGCATTGTCCAACATCGGAAAATTGGCAAATTTGCTCTTGCTTGTTTGACAGGTTCAAAACTCTAACAGGAATTAATCCGTCCTTGTTGCTTTTCACCAGGGCATTCGCTATTAGGATGTTACTGTTTCTGTTTTCTGCTGGTTCCACCACCCACAACTTCTCGGCTCCACAATCTCCATTCATTGGTACCCATATTATTGCTTCGGCACAGGGCGGTATTATCTCTGGATGGTCCGTGGTCAGACGTCTAATGGGTGTACTTTCATCGTAGCCCACGTTTAACGGAATTTCGACGTTAGACCAGGTCATCACACGTTCTTTCATATCCAGATTGATACCAAAGGCAATCATAAAATCTGCGCCTATTATCACTTCGTCTACGATATCGGCAACTATAAACTCGTAATTCTCCGATTTATTGGCAATAGTTAGTCTCAGGGTAATCTTGCCGTGTACTGCCGCGGGCTCCCCCGTTGCTGTGCGCAGTCTGACTCCATTAAGTTGCGTTATTTTTCCCTTTACCAGATCTGATCTTACGATGGACTTTGATGCACCAGTATCTAACGTCAGAACTCGCTTATCACCATTGATGTACCCAGTTGTTGTTAGGTTGTGACTTTCCTGTTGTACTATTGCTATGGAGATTGTGGGGCCATCGTCGATGGGAGCCAGTTCATGCCCCGCTGGACTGGCTCGATTTAGTTTAACTGTGACTCATTGGTGGACTGTTGGGCCATTCTTCTACCATCTTTCGTTGGAGGTGGTGACGATGACCTGGATCGTTTGCGCTTAGCTCTGCATTCGCGCGCAATATGACCTGCTTTATCGCAGTTGTAGCATCTAACCCTGGGCTTAGTCATCCCAACTAACTTTGTCTCTTCTATTACCCGCCTCATGGCGTCTTCGATCGAGTTAACGAGAGATTTGGGTTCGCAACCTTCGGTCTCCAGTTGGCGAATCTTGTGGGTCTGGGGCTTAACAACTATTCTTGCCGTCTCTTGGGCAAGGGCAAACGACACAGTTTCGGAAAATGATGCTTTTGGTGACGCATATGTTGCATACTTAATCTCAGGGTCACGTATGCCATTCACAAAGGTTTCGATTTTCATACGGTCCAGCAATGGGTGATCCTCTCCTGGATACGTCATTAGCACCAAACGTTCCACCTCAGCTGCAAAGTCTTGTAACGTCTCGTTTGCCCTCTGTACTCTTCCCCTTAATTCCATAAGATAGATGTTTCGTTTATGTTCGCCACCGTACTTACGTTCCAGTGCAGCAATAACATCTTCATAGTTGTTTCTAGAAGCGACAGGAATACTCTGTATAACATCAGCAGCACTGCCCTTCAATGCCAGAAGTAGTGCAACCGCTTTGTCGCTGTCGTTCCACGAATTTCTAGAAGCCACTGTCTCGAACTGTAACTTGAAAACATTGAATGACGTAGAGCCGTCGAATACAGGAGGTTTGATTTTTAGTGTGTTATCAGGAACTCGCACCGGACCACCTTTGATTTCCAGTTCCGAAATTTTCTTCTCCAGATTTGTAACCCTATGGTCGTGGGACAGAAATTTCTCGTCAACCGACTGCACTTTCTTATCCAACTCTTTAATTTGGACCTCCACGGTTTCCACTCTCCTTCCAATAACTTCTGTAATGTACTCGAGTTTCTCGTTCGTTATTCTCGAATTTTCTTCGAACCTTCTGAAATTTTCCTCAAACATTTTGGCTAGCATTTCTCTGAAATCGTCACCCCTGGCAGCTACTGACGAGACTTCCACACCGTTGGATTCGCCCATTTCCGATAAATCCACTTCATCCTCACTGTCAAACTCATATGTATCGATGTTCATACCACGGCGCTCGAACTCATCCAACAGACGTTTTTGTAGTTCAGCCTTGTTGCTAGTAGAGGACAATTCCAATTTATTAAGTTCCTTCTTCAAGCCTTCCACTCGTAGATCCTTAAACTTTATCGTAGTATTATCGTAATCCCACTTCTGACACCAATTGTTACGTTCTTGGATTTTACTTAATCCCGTGTAGACGTTGTTTTATTTCCCAATACAGCTCGTACCAAATAAAACGCGGGTTCTTTCGGATTACGATTATTACAATGATTTTATTCACACAACTTTACTTTGCACTTTACTTTACTCGACGGTTTCAATTCGCGATCTGATTCACAACTGACTAACTGCCTTTCCATTTCCCCTATTTATATGAGCCTCGCCTGTCGCTACAGAAGTTCCTAGACGATCTAGTAACGCCTAGATTACGAACAATCTACCAATGCAACGAACACATACAAACTTACATTGAGTGAACAATAACAACAACACATACACAGGCGAGGGGGTAACAAAGAAAGAGGAATTAAGCGATCATCAATGATGACGTTTAACAAGAATTGTACGTCAGCAACAAAATAGAAAATGAAAGAGGAAATGGAAGGATGTAGAAAAATCTATACAGTAGTTGTTGTTGTGAAGTTATTCAAATAAACTGCGTAGTAGAAATTTACGTTACAATTCAAATTCTTAAATTAACGGAATTCATCTAAATTAACTTAAATCTAAAGTTATATTCGTAACTATATATATATATATATATATATATATATATATATATATATATATATATAATATATATATATATATATATATATATATATATATATATATATATATATATATATATATATATATATATATATATATATATATATATATATACAGTTTGTCAAATAATTCTTTGGTCTGCTTCTTTAATTTGCTCTCCACTAATTTTTAATACGATTTATTTTTTGGACAAGTACACACTTAAACAGAAACTGCGATTTTAACCATGCCTGGAAAACGAGTTGATGATGATTTAATACAGTTAGTTTATTACAACTATTATAAGGGAAAAACGGCAAAAGAATTGGCGGAAATGTTTAATATTAAATTGAGGACCATATATAATATTACTAATCGTGCAGAAAAAGAAAATCGTCTGCACCTTAACAATTCTAAGGGAAAACCACCAAAACTCAACAGACGCGATCAGTCCAAAATTTAAATAAAAAAAATTGAAGAAAATCCGCAATCAAGTCTGAGGCAGTTGGCATTGGACATAAAAAATGAGTGTCATAAGGAAGTGAGCCACGAGACTGTTAGAAAAGTCTTAAAAATCCACAAGTACTCGTCTCATGTAGCCAGAAAGAAGCCATTGCTTTCTGCTGTTAACATTGAGAAGCGGCTTACATTTTCTATTAATAATGTTACAAATGCTGAGGAGTACTGGAACGACGTAATTTTTTGCGATGAGACAAAAATCATGTTATATCATCATGGCGAACCCATTAAAGTATGGAGAAAGCCAAACTCTGGACAATATTAACCTTCATAGTAAAACAAATTTTAAAGTTTCTGTTGTAATTCTACTATGAGTTTTCGTTTTGCAAAGAATTTATTGGCAAGGAAATATTTGCTTTTATTTTGTTTTTGTATTTTATTTTTTCATTTAATGTAGAAACGTATAATTATTTTCATTAATATCAATATTTACTATTAAATCTAATATATAGTAAAAGAAAAAAATGTAAAAAAATTAGTTTTCTTAATATATATTAGTTTTCTATATATATATATATATATATATATATATATATATATATATATATATATATATATATATATATATATATATATATATATATATATATATATATATATATAAAATTTAAATAAAAAAAATTGAAGAAAATCCGCAATCAAGTCTGAGGCAGTTGGCATTGGACATAAAAAATGAGTGTCATAAGGAAGTGAGCCACGAGACTGTTAGAAAAGTCTTAAAAATCCACAAGTACTCGTCTCATGTAGCCAGAAAGAAGCCATTGCTTTCTGCTGTTAACATTGAGAAGCGGCTTACATTTTCTATTAATAATGTTACAAATGCTGAGGAGTACTGGAACGACGTAATTTTTTGCGATGAGACAAAAATCATGTTATATCATCATGGCGAACCCATTAAAGTATGGAGAAAGCCAAACTCTGGACAATATTAACCTTCATAGTAAAACAAATTTTAAAGTTTCTGTTGTAATTCTACTATGAGTTTTCGTTTTGCAAAGAATTTATTGGCAAGGAAATATTTGCTTTTATTTTGTTTTTGTATTTTATTTTTTCATTTAATGTAGAAACGTATAATTATTTTCATTAATATCAATATTTACTATTAAATCTAATATATAGTAAAAGAAAAAAATGTAAAAAAATTAGTTTTCTTAATATATATTAGTTTTCTATATATATATATATATATATATATATATATATATATATATATATATATATATATATATATATATATATATATATATATATATATATATATATATATATATATATATATATATATATATATATATAAAATCTATATATGTAAAAGAGTATAGTTATTCATCAAATTAGAACGGCTGTTCGATTTGACTCAAATTTTCTTTCGGTTATTACAGTGGAAAAGTTGTTTTTAGATATGGATTTTTGTGTAGAATTATTTCAGAATGCGATTAAAATTGAAAATTCTTATTGCAAAATTCCGAAAAAAACGCAAAATCTTGCATATTTTTGATATATGCTGATATATGTTTGTCTTGCCTGAATATTCAATTTTGATTAGAAAGTCTTCTCAAGGCATTAAAACACTCTAAGTCCTATCATACTTTAAAATGCGGCTATGCCAAATAGGGAACCAATACCTAGATTTCAGATAGATTTCATAACACTGAAAACTTTAAATGTCAAATTACAGTTCATTCCGTAGAAATTGTTATAAAAATATCCAGAAGGACGAATGTTTAGTGGTAGTAGGTTCATAGATTAACCCAAATAATAACTTAATTGCGATTTTAGGACGTAGGATTTAACCCTGATCTAGAATACATTAGGTTGACAGAACTTAATACCTTACAACATGACCTTCTAAAAGTTACGAATTCAAAATTACCTTTGATTTGGAAAATGTTTCTAAGACCTTTATACAATACTAATAAGTGAGGTTTAAAATTTAATTGAGAACGATAATATAACGAACATAAAGAGGTACTGGTGCATAGGAAACAAATCATAAGTTGTGTTCCAGTACTTTTTTAGTAGTAAAACTAGCAGAAGAGAGAACAGTTCGAAATGTCATTCTCATTTAGGTTTGCTCAAAAAATAAGGGAACGGAAAATTAGCAGAAATGCGATAAAATGTCAAAATTCCAAAAGTAAGCAGCCTAAAACGGACTGGTGAAACCTAACTGAAAAGAGCGCCAACATTTAAAAAATGAGTATTGAAGACGATAAGTTAAAATTAATAATTTATAATAATAATTAATAATCTGATTCCTCATTCAGCCAGTCCTCTTCACTGCTGGAATCATCCAAAAGTGAATACATCAGTTGCTCCATATTTTCTCTTTTTGTTTTTTGCACGACAAATATTAGTTTTTCCTTTAGTTTTCAAGTTGATCATTTTCTTTATTGAAATGTATCAATACATTTTTCAACCTTGTTAGCCCTGCCAATTAAATGTCAAATTTACAATATGCACATTTCTGCTCAGCCAAATTCATGTAGCTAAAACAAGCAAAAATGTGCACCATTCAGCGCCATTTTTTTCTCGAGAGAGCTGCAAGTTTTGCTAGTTTTTGGAGTACGGGAACGCGTTGTAGCAGAATTAGGGCTAATTAGTACTAATTTGCAGGTTCTGGAACACAACTATAAATTGGTCGTTTGTTGCAATTTTTTTACAAAGGGTTTATAACATCGAAAATATTTTTAAATCCTTCAAAATACCTAAAATCTGCAGGTTATATGGATGGGACCAGTATTAATAACTAGATTTTACTGTACTGAAAATATCAAATGCCTAATTGCACATTTGGTCGAAGAATATTAGGAGATAATTATATATGAGAGCTATATCTAAACATTGTAACATCAATAATCCTAAGAATAATCTATAGACTTGTACAAAGTTTTAAAGACGTATATTGATTGTGGCGACCTCTATCGTAATTGCACATGGCACATGGATTTAATTTAATCGACAAAGATTTCTACTCTTTTACATACTTTGTGGTGTCCCTAACATTTACAAACCATTGATACCTTGATAGTTAAATTAAGCTCAAGTAGCCAGGGCATTTGAAACACTTAAAAAATACCTTTACCTGAATCTACATTGAAATCTTTACAGTGAGTGTTTACTTAATTTAGAAATTACTATCTATCCAACGAAAAATCCAAAAGCTTATTGTGCCCTTTAATTAAATGTATTAAAAGGAATACAACAATAAACCACAAAACAAGGAAAACGTCAATAAGCTTAAACAAGGAAAACCGGCAGATTTGTAAAATGGGTATTTCGCGTCAAAGAGGATGCAAATGGTTGTCCCGTCCGATACAAAGCCTGACAAGTAGCAGACTATAGTTGCAATCCATCAAGCGAAGCGGAATACATAGCCTTCAGTTATGCTGTTTCGAATTCTTATAGATTTAAGCGTTCTAAATGAGAATAAACCTGTTATAATTTATGAGGATAACAGAGATGCATCGGCATAGCGCAAAATTCTGACAGCAAAACATATTGATGTGAAGTATCACTTTACACGAAATTACATAGCAAAAGGAATCATAAAGCTTCAACATATATCAACAGAGTCACAAGTAGCGGACATGTTTACAATATCATTGGATAGAAGCAAAATTCATAAAGTTTCGAGATGAACTACAATTGAAAAATAGTGATTGAGAAGTGTGTTGTGACACTCTGAATATTTAAATTATTAAATTTTTTGTTAAGTATTTATTTTTGTAGAAAATATTTTTTCCTTTCTTCTTCTTCTAGTTTTTAAGTTTATTCTCTAATTAATAAAAATTGTATCAAAAATAAGTAACCACCGCGTTTTATCTCTGCAAGAATATTATAAGAAACTAGTATATTGTTTTAAGCTATAGCAAGACCAAATCATTATTCCGCATATGTTCACTTCGTAGACACTTATGATGACTGTCTTTCGCTGACATTGCTGTCAGCGTATTATAATTTTTACGACCTTACATAATAGGGTGAGACGACGGAGACGGTGCTTACTTCTTCCACACTTAACTGAGGTCTGTCCTCGGACATCATTACATCATTGGTGTCTTGCAGATTTTCTATCTTTAATCGTTGCAGATAAGGAAGATTTAGTTTGCGCTGATACTGAGGCTGTTGCTGGTTTTTTCATTATAATATCATTTTGATTTCTGTATGTTGATTCATTAATAATAACTTCTACCACAAAGGTAATTAGGAATGTGCCGCAAACCGTGCTTATAGAACAATGGGTATTGTTGATTACTGCGGTATTTTCGTTTAAAATAATGACTCCATCATCCATAATTACAATAGGCTTTAGGTGAATAGGTCGTGTGCGTGGATGCCTGAGTGAAGCTGTTGGACGTATGTTGGCGTATGTCAAATTGCCAACATATAATCCAATTGCGGCATTGTTCTCAAGTATCGTTCCATTGTGTTGAACTGGAAAAATAATGATTTTCTCACATTCTAAACTAGGCTAAGGTGTTTATGGTCTAAAAGAACTTTAACAATTGATACTTCCAAAACATCTGTAATGGTTGAATTCAGATTAGCTATTTTCATTACATTTTCAAATCTTCGGGGTTCAAACTCCACCATACTATGGAGGGTATATAAACTTTGTCATTCCGTTTGTAACTCCTCGAAATACTCATGTCAGACCCAACAATGTATATATATTCTTGATCAGTGTAAAATTCTAAGTCGATTTAGTAATGCCCGTCTGTCTGTCTGTTGTAAACACGCTATCTATTGAACGAATTGAGATAGAAGGCTAAAATTTTGCACACATGTTTATAATACGACATGGACCTACATAGGCATTTTTTGTCATAAGCCATTACCATATTCAAATTCGAAACTTGAAATAAACGGTGAATAATGTAGCTAAAATCAATAAATATCGTATATAGGGAGGTACCGTTATATCGGAGCTGTGCGAAGACCTGGACCAGCACAGACAATTTTCTGTCATAGGCTGTAGTATCCCTTATGAACTTCAAATACAAATTTGAAACAATTCCGGTGTATAATGTCGCAAAAATCATCAAAATACCGAATATCGGGAGGTACCGTTATATGGGGGCTATATGAAAACGTGGACCTACATGGCCCATTTACGAACTTAACCTGCCTACTGGAAAAATAAACATGTGTGCAATCTTTTAGCCTTCCATCTCAATACGTTCGAAAGATAGCGTGATTACAACAGACAGACAGGCGGACAGACAGACGGACATCGCTAAATCGACTTAGAATTTTTGGGTTTGACATGAGTCTTTCGAGGAGTTACAATCGGAATGACAAAGTTAATACACCCTCCATAGTATGGTGGAGGTATAACAATTGCTACAGGAAATCGTCAATTTATGCAATAAAGTTGTCAACTCTGGAAACGTTGACTCGACTTTTTCTACTAGCACTATATTTAAAAAGGGAGATACCACACAAGCTCAGAACTATCGAGAAATATCTTTATGAACTGTTTGCCAAAAATCTTAATGGGAATATTTATGGAAAGGTTGTCCAATTGGGCGGAAAATACAGAAAATCAACGAATATCAATCTGGTTTTAGAAAATACAATTTAACGAATGATAATATATTTAGTCTTACTTCATATTAACTGGCATGGAGATAAGAAAACATTTGCGTTCTTTGTAGATTCTAAAACGCCATCCGACAATGTATGCAGAAAATCTATGCTATATATGTAATACGATTTATAGAAAATATATATAATTATACACCTTCATGGTATGGACAGGACATTATCTCTCTGATAAATTTTCGACGTCAGCAGAAGTAAAAATATATTTATTGTCCCCATTGCTAATTGCCTCATACTTAGAGGACTTACATGAATTAATCGTCGGCGGTATCGAGATTGATGACCTAAATATAAGAATACTGCTTTATGCAGATGATATAGCAATTCTGGCAAATGAAGGTAGTACATACCACTATTGTGGAATGTTACTGCCAACTTGAAAAGTCAAAAATAATGATATTCAGAAGAAGTGGTAAAATCTCGCGAAATGAAAAATGGCTTTACAAAAATGAACCAATAACCGTTACTTCGGAATTTACATATCTTGGAATGTCATTAGCAAAGCTCTCTTTCAGAAAGCATATACTGGCAAGAAATAACTCATCCAAAAATAGCATAAACTCCACATACAAATCTTTTGTGAATAAGCCCGATATATCAATTACGACAAAATAGAAATTGTTCTTATCAGTATGCAGATCAATTCAACAATATGGCGCACAAATGCGGGGATATACACATTTTGAGGACGTAGACAAATTAGAAAATTTTCTTCTGGGAGGATATCTTAAAACTCCCAAATTTTACACTAACATACCTATTAAGATTAGAAACAGAAATTGAACATAGTCACACCCTCTCCTTGAAAACTCTTTTGGATTATAGCATTCGAGACACAGCCATAGCTGCCGATTACCTTACAAACTGGCGAAAATAGTACTGCAAAAACAGATTTACTTGTCAAAAGATATTCGTGTACTCTTAATGCAAACCAATTTTGAATCATTTGATTTGAACAGTATCAAAAACGAAGTTGTCGAACAAAAAGACTAGCTCTTAAAAACATTAGATTACAAATATTTGTGCGATGACATACATAGATTTTACGATTTTACGCGAAGCTAGACCCATCAGTAGGTCAAACTTACATTAATCGCTGTTAACATCAATGGACCAAATGTGGATATTTAAACTTAATTCCAATAATATAGATGCAAATAGGAACCCACTCTGCGCTTTTTGCAACTTGATGGAAGCTGAAAATCTTCAACATTTTCTTTGTAACTGCCCCATGTTTAAAGAATTTAGAATTATGTTTTTTAAAAAGGCCCTGCTTAACAATGACTTAATAAATATTTTAAATGGATATATTGGAAATTGGATATATAGAATATATAATACTTTTGAATTCAAAAAAACGTAAGCTACAGGCACACAGCCGTAGGCTATTTTTTATTGATATTATACATATATATATATAATGTTCGTCCCTCTAATGTTTTCTGTCTGTTTTGGCATACGATGGCGGCCTCTTACCCTTTCCCCGGATCACTTCCTCTTCTTTCGGGTCAGAGATTTCTTAAGGAAACCCCAGGCTTATCGATTTCGCAGCCGGTCCCGTCTTTTCGTATCCCTCGGTCGAAGGATTTGAGTTTGCCTGAAGTATTTGAAGGTGGGAATCTCTTTTTCGGCGGCTTCGCAGCGTTCTGTTTTTCAGGGAACCTGATCCTCTTTCCTGCCTCCAAGGGAGAGGGGGAATCTCGTAGCCTCCTTTAGTGGCTTCCTGAGCTTTCGCCTTTGAGCACCAGACACCTTTATCGTTTTTTTTTTTGTGAGCTTCGCCAAGATGCCTCTCACTTCTTTTATAGTTTTGTGCGCCTCCTCCTTTCTTGGGATTCGCAAAACCGTAATTGCTGCTGCTGTCCGATTTGGAGTTTTTGGCACTATCTGTCGTCGAAGACTGGGCCGAGCGTACGCTTCCGCGTAGTTCCTCATTCTCCTTGTCTCTTTTTTTTTGGCCCAAAGGCTGTGTGCTTGTAGCTATAATTTCGGTCACAGATGCCAAGGCACCCACAGATGGGGGATAAATTTGCTCACGATCGTTGGATAACGACGAGGTGGTTTATTTAGGCTCTGGACTGAAACTTTTTTCTTTAAATCTTCTTCTTCCATACTTGCCAGTTTTTTTCCGCGGGGGGATTCCTAACTGTGTCGCCCTAGTACGAGCAAAATCTCCGACATCACACAGATGTATCGCCAAATTCGTGTTCTGCTGCCGTGGTCTGCTTTTATCCGCTAAATTTGAGTTGAGGAATTGCTATTTTACGAAATCTTGTTACGGAAGATTGAATAGATGCCAAAGTTCTTTCCTTTGGTTTGCTCAGCTTAATGAGTTTTACTTAGAGTGTTTTCTCTCCCCCAAAAGCCCACTTCACAAAACGAGAAACTTCGTCTATTATTGCTAAATCGTTCGATCTTATACGCGAAGTGAAATATATTCCGATTATAATGCCGAATAAAGACATTTATACACATCTTCTGACCTTGAAAAATAAGCTAGCGGTTTATAGCGGCGCACCCAGGGTCGAGTACGAGTCGCAGATATCCATACGGAAATGGCATTATCCAACAGCCAATTGTAAAAAATTAACGGGGCTTCATAATTGTCATACTCCATGTTCTTTCAGGAAAAAAACTGTGGTCACGCCACCTTTTTGGCACCCTGTCGAAGCAACCAGAGTTCGAGTAAGCCCTGCGTTCGTTGGGACGGTAAACATCATCTACGTGATTGCACTTCACATATGCTGAAAAAGAAAAAAAGTGTGTGCATAAGTAAATTTGTTTAAACTGTAAAAAAAAATTTAGATGTTCACAACACTTGATCTGTATAATCTTAATAGGCTTACAATTTCTTGCATCTACTAAGAAACATTATTTTTGTTTGGTTTTTATACATTTAGATATCATTACAAAATGTATTAAATTTAAAGTAAGTAAAAAATTACTTCAGCTGTTTCTTTACTTGGGTTATTGACCTATTTAAAATAAACAAAAAATTTCTTAGGTCCATTATATGCTGACATATATTGAAGCTATTTAAAAAAAAAAGAATAAAATATGTATGTACAAGAAATACATTGTGATCGGCTAAGATTGGCCAGGTCGAAATGTTTATATCCTCAAATAGTTGGAAACCAACTCATGTAAAAATATGTCTGTTAATACCGAAATTCTAGTATTTGACAGATATGCGCCACTTCTGTCATTAGGAACATACACTTCAAATTTGTAACAATTCTGTTGTTATATGTGCGCTATAGGAAAACGTGGACTTAGATATTCAATGTTCTGACATCGGAACTATAACCCTACCACTAGAGTTAAAAATTCAGATAAATATCCATGGATAACCCCTGAGTTATCAAGATTAAAAAACTCTAAAAATAAGCTTTTTCGTAAATATAAAAAATCAGGCTTAACAGTAGACTACACTAATTACCCTGTTGCTAGATCTAAATATACTTTAGAGTCTCGTAGATTGTATAATCTTTACCTAGACAAGATTAAAAATAATTTTAAATCCAATCCTAAATCTTTTTATGATTTTGTTAATTTAAAACGAATTTGCTGAATGTTTCACAGATTTTTTTGCCACAACCTATTCCAATACATCTTGCAAATTAAAGATTCGTATCCTTATAAGTTATCAGAGGCTGATCAAACTTGTATGCCTTTTCTACAACGTCATGATGTGTCCAATAGTCTGCGTAGTTTAAAATCGATTAAATGTCCAGGACAGGATGGCATACCTAATGTAGTCTTACTAATGTGTCAATTATAGAGGAATTGCAAAATTAAGTGCCATTCCAAAATTGTTCGAAAAATTAATTACTGCAGTAATTTCACAGAAAATTCAATCTATATTGAGTCCATATCAGCATGGTTTTCGTACAACAAATCTTATACAATTTACGTCAACAGTAATAAAAGGATTTGTTCAGCGTAAACAAACTGATACAATTTATACCGATTTTAGTAAAGCTTTTGATAGGGTTAACCATGAACTCCTAATATATAAATTAAATTATATGGATTTCAACACAAACTTAGTCAAATGGATATCATCTTACTTACAAGATAGATCACAACTAGTTTTGTTTGAAGGATATCTATAAAAAACGATTAACGTTCCATCGGGTGTTCCGCAAGGAAGTCACCTTGGACCGGTCCTCTTTCTTTTATTTATCAACGATTTACCTAATTCCATAAATTACTCGAAATTGTTAATGTACGCAGATGATGTTCAATTATTCATTTCGATAATTGTGAGAAATGAGCTAGTTTACTTCAAAACGATTTAGATAGCCTTTTTAAATGGTGCAGGTTAAATTGTATGGATTTAAATTTAAGCAAATGTAAGCAAATGTGATTCTCCAGATCTTCTTCTCTGATATTACAATATAATATTGACGGTCATTCATTATCAACTGTGGATTCATTTGTCGATCTAGGCCTTTTGATGGATCCAAAATTAAATTTTAATAGCCATGTAATAACAATGGTAAATAAAGCAAATGGTGTTTTAGGTTTTGTTAAACGGTGGGCCAAAGAATTTTCTGATCCATATATAACAAAACAGTTATTTACGTCTCTTGTTAGACCTATATTGGAATATGGTTCTGTTGTATGGGATCCTCAATATGCAATATACTCAGATAAAATACAATCCGTGCAAAAACAATTTCTGCTATTTGCCTTACGGGGTTTACATTGGAATAGTGATTTTGTTTTGCCTTCTTATGCTAGCAGGCTGAAATTAATTAGATTGCCAACACTTAAAAGCAGACGTATTATGTTGAACTCCATGTTTGTACTAAAAATATTAAATGGTAACATACCTTCAGATTTCCTAATATCATCTATTAGAATTAATGTTCCGTTTAGATCTAGTAGATACTACCAATTATTATATACTGATTTTCACCGCACGAATTATTCAATGGGCGAACCTCTTAGTAAAATGTGTGTTGACTTTAATTCTGTGTACTATAATGTAGATTTTGGTATGAGTTTAGATGTTATTAAATCTAGAATAATTTTATTTTTAAACAATTAACATACATTTTCTATTATTTGACAAACTAGCTGATGAATTTAGATTCTGTACCTGGTTTTCAATTTCCTACTATATTCCCATTATGATGCGGATCTTGATGTGTACGCGATCCATTCGTAAAGGGTGGTCGCCCCCTCGGTCGGCAGGGGTGGGAATGTGAGGCGTGGGAACGTTCGATAGAAAAAAAACTACACAATTTGAAAATTGATATTACTTTAAAACACAAAACAAGATTTTAAAACATTATACCAATTATCACCAAAGACATAGAAGTGTAAAGATAGGACAAGACAGAGTAAAATATGGCAACGCTGTGAAAAATACCTCTGTTGTTATGATATCGTAACAACATAGTTACCAATGTTAAGCAATTTAAACCGCTAAGGCAATTGTAAAATTTTTGGAAAGGTCTATGGAATAACATGTTGAAACCACATTTTTTGATTTTTCAAACTTTTATTTGTCTTTGGTTTCTGTAATTGTGGTTTTTATATCAACATACCTCTGGCATGAGCTGTTACTCTCTGTATTGTAGACACAAACCATTTGCTCAAAATGCATTTTGTCTAGTCTTTACCATTGTAGGTCTTTGTTATCACTTTGAGTTACAAAATCACTATAGAACACTTTAAAATTAAAACACTTTTTACTAGATTAATTAATTTAATAAAACATATAACTAATAATTTTTTTAAAAGCACGGAGCACCACAATTTTTTGACACTAATCACAACAGGGTTGCCAACACTTAATCAAACATTATATTATTATTGGCGCCAAAGAACGTTATTTAAGAAAGTATTGGGGCGTATTTGGGAAACAATATACATGTGATAATAACCTAGATTTCAGTAATATGTGAATTAAATATTATCGATAAATATTTTACGACCATGAAAAAGGGAAGGAAATAACATTTATGCACTAACCTAAAGCGAAACCCGAATCAAATAACCTTTTTTAAAAGATAAAAAGGTATTGTTGGCTCAAGACATAGATTCATCTGATACGTCCTTATCACCTACATATTTTAACGAGTATGAAAAAGACAAGAGTCATGCTGCGCCGACAATATGATACCCTACATCAATAGGTATATGTGCAATATATATATAGGTATATGTGCAATATATATATATATATATGTGCAATATATATATGGTCAGGCTTAATCCCTTTATTGTTGTTTTTATAAAAACAACGATTGTTTATTAGTGGAGAACGATGGTAATGTTTACCAGGGGGTAAGGCTGGGAATACCTGAGCTTACGTCACTTGGGTAAAAAATGTTTTTTAGTCATAGAAGTTATTTTTAAAATAACCTCTGGGGAGGATATCCCAGACAAAAAACAAGGGAACTGATGAGGATTGGTGGCTCTTTCCGTAACCTAGGTATTCCCTGCCTTACATCCTTGTAAACATTACCATCGTTCTCCACTAATAAACAATCGTTGTTTTTATAAAAACAACAATAAAGGGATTAAGCCTGACCATATATATATATATATATCTGACCATATATATATATATATATATATATATATATATATATATATATATATATATATATATATATATATATATATATATATATATATATATATATATATATATATATATATATATATATATCTCCATGACTCACAGTTATGTAATTGAAGAAAGTCAGTCCGATTCATTTAAAACTGTCCTTAATTACAAAAAAACTAATTTTCGAAAACTTAATACCCTCATTTCCTCCGTAAATTGGGCTTCCGTGTGCCTGTGTAACAGCCATAAAGATTTAGAATATGTAATTGATAAATTTTATGATATTTTAAATAGATTTAAACTGGAATGTGTTCCAACCACTAGAGTGAAAAATTCAAATAAATATCCATGGATAACCGCTGAGTTATCAAGTTTAAAGAATTCTAAAAATAAGCTTTTTCGTAAATATAAAAAATCAGGCTTAACAATAGACTACACTAACTACTCTGTTCCTAGATCTAAATATACTTTAGAGTCTCGTAGATTGTATAATCTTTACCTAGACAAGATTAAAAATAATTTTAAATCCAATCCTAAATCTTTTTATGATTTTGTTAATTTAAAACGAATTTGCTGAATGTTTCACAGATTTTTTTGCCACAACCTATTCCAATACATCTTGCAAATTAAAGATTCGTATCCTTATAAGTTATCAGAGGCTGATCAAACTTGTATGCCTTTTCTACAACGTCAGGATGCGTCCAATAGTCTGCGTAGTTTAAAATCGATTAAATGTCCAGGACCGGATGGCATACCTAATATAATTCTTAAATATTGTTCAGAAATATTAGCACTTCCGTTAACTATATTGTTTAATTATTCACTTAAATTTGGTCACTTTCTTACGTTCTGGAAAAAATCTTATATTATACCTTTACATAATTCTGGTAGTCTTACTATTGTGTCAAATTATAGAGGAGTTGCAAAATTAAGTGCCATACCAAAATTGTTTGAAAAATTAATTACTGCAGTAATTTCACAGAAAATTCAATCTATATTGAGTCCATGTCAGCATGGTTTTCGTAGTGGTCTTTCAACTACAACAAATCTTCTACAATTTACGTCGACAGTAATAAAAGGATTTGTTCAGCGTAAACAAACTGATACAATTTATACTGATTTTAGTAAAGCTTTTGATAGGGTTAACCATGAACTTCTAATATGTAAATTAAATTATATGGGTTTCAACACAAACTTAGTCAAATGGATATCATCTTACTTAAAAGATAGATCAAAACTAGCTTTGAAGGGTATCTAACCAAAACGATTAACGTTCCATCGGGTGTTCCGCAAGGAAGTCACCTTGGACCGGTCCTCTTTCTTTTATTTATCAACGATTTACCTAATTCCATAAATTACTCGAAATTGTTAATGTACGCAGATGATGTTAAATTATTCATTTCCCATAATTGTGATAAACGAGCTAGTTTACTTCAAAACGATTTAGATAGCCTTCTTAAATTTAAATTTAAGCAAATGTAAGCATATGTACTTCTCCAGATCTTCTCTTATATTACAATATAATATTGATGGTCATTCATTATCAAATGTAGATTCATTTGTCGATCTAGGCCTCCTGATGGATCCAAAATTAAATTTTAATAGCCATGTAATAACAATGGTAAATAAAGCAAATGGTGTTTTAGGTTTTGTTAAACGGTGGGCCAAAGAATTTTCTGATCCATATATAACAAAACAGTCTCTTGTTAGACCTATATTGGAATATGGTTCTGTTGTATGGGATCCTCAATATGCTCAGAAAAAATAGAATCCGTGCAAAAACAATTTCCGCAATTTGCCTTACGAGGTTTACATTGGAATAGTGATTTTGTTTTGCCTTCTTATGCTAGCAGGCTAAAATTAATTAGATTGCCTACACTTAAAAGCAGACGTATTATGTTGAACTCCATGTTTGTACTAAAAAGATTCAGATTTCCTAATCTCCTCTATTAGAATTAAAGTTCCGTTTAGATCTAGTAGATACTACCAATTATTATATACTGATTTTCACCGCACGAATTATTCAATGGGCGAACCTTCCACTGCGTAGCACTAGTATTCGCAGACCACACTGGAGCCGCATAGCCGACCACGGACCGACCTATCGCGTTATAAGAGGTCAACAAGGTTTCTTTGCGCGGACGACTTGAACATGATGTCGAACGTGACTCCAAGAATCTTGTAGTAGTTCGTGGTCGGTATTAGATTTCCTTCGACCTGAACATTCAGCTGTGTTCTCATCTCCGCAGACCATGTGGTAAAGAGTGTGGCCGTTGATTTCGTGTCGGATATTTTCATATTCCTCGCGGGGAAATATGCGGCAAGCTCAGTGAGATAGGGGTTCAACCTTTCGCATATGTCATTGACCACTGGGCCCGACGCCATGATCGTACAATCAACCGCATACGTTACGATCTCAATGCCGTTTGGAGGGCAAGGAATTCCGGAAAGGTAGAGGTTAAACAGTTCCGGAGATATCACCCCACCTTGGGGAACTCCCTGTTTCACTTTACGGGCTTTGGACTTCTTGTTCCGGAATTCCACGTACGACTGGCGTCCACACATATAGTTGATTATCCAACGTTTCAAACTTGGCCGGAGGGTAGTTCTCTGCGCATCCTCAAACAGTGTGGCATGATTGAAAGTATCAAATGCCTTTGGTAGGTCAAGGGCTACCAACACTGTTCTGTCACACAGCCTGTTCTGGTTCAGTCCTCTACTAATATGTGTGGAAATGGCGTGTAATGCTGTTGTGGTACTATGTTGTGGACGGAATCCGTGCTGGTGGTTGGCAACTGTATAGCTTACTCTAATGCTGGGGAGGAGTAAAGCTTCACGAGTCTTTGCTACTGGCGACAAAAGCGAAATCGGCCTGTACGATTCGCATTTACTGGCATCCTTGCCTGGCTTCAGTAGCGGGACCACCCGGCCCATTTTCCAGGTTTCGGGCACTACCTGGGTGACTAGCGAAAGATTGAGAACTTTCGTTAAGTACTCGACTCCCGGCGTATCCAGCTGCTTCAACATTACCATTGAGATTCCGTCCGGGCTCAACGCTTTGGATGACATTTGCAACATCACCCATCGTGGTGGTTCCTCCTCGGCGGGAAGAGATCTGATACGAAGATACTCTTCGCTTCGCCCTATTGCTCTCGGGGTGCTCGACAAATTGTCGGTTAAAATATTCCGCGCACCTCTTCGGATCAGTCAGTCAGGTCCTATCATCCTTTTTTCCAGGGTTCGAGAGCGACTTAACCGTTACCCACAGCTTACTCATATCGGTTCCAATGTTGCAGCCCTTCAGATGGTCTAGCCACTTTTTCCTCTTATGCTCCTGTACCAACCGGTTGACTTCCACTGTCAAATCACTGATTCTAGGATCAGTAAGGTTGGTACGACGGAGATCATCACCCTCGTTTCCTAATCCCGCTGCCTCTGCTGGGAAGTTTGGTCTTATCTCGGGTATTCGACCAGCAGGTATATAGCGAGCGGCTGCAGCTTTGATGATGTTTCGGAAAATCCTTTCTGCTACCCGAACATCAGAAGGGTTGAGCAGTTCTCTGAAGCGGCGGTTGATGAATTCTCTGAACTCTGGCCAGTTAGCTTTCCCATGGTTAAGGAAAGTGCGGCGTTCAGAGGTTATGAAATTGGACGACCTGCTTATGGAGACGATTATCGGGAGATGGTCTGAGCCAAGTGAAATGACGGGTTGCCAAGTCACGTCATTTATCAGACCGGGTCACACCATGGTTAAGTCTGGCGAACTGTGAAACTCTCCTCTTATTCGGGTGGGGGCATCCTCGTTAACCGTGCAGAATGTGGAGCAGTCAATCTGCTCTGCCAGCGCTGATCCCCTCTGGTCATTACCTAGGACGGAGTGCCACAACTCATAATGGGCATTAAAATCCCCTAGTACCAGGCGGTTATTGCCTACCAATAATGGGCTAATATCAGGCAAATAACGCGGTTCACGGCTATTAATCGGCGGGATATACACATTAAGCACCTCTACCTCGGCAGTTCCACACTTGACTGCTACCCCCATATATTCCATGTATGGGTCACTAGAGACTAGCTAAAGCGAGATAGGTCTGTACTGAACAGAATGGTGTAATAGGAACGCTAATCCCCCACCTCCACTTCTGGTGCGATCCTTCCTTAGTACGTTGTAACCATAACAACGTGGTAGGCTGCAATTTTCATTCAGTTTGGTTTCCTGCACCGCTGCGATCTTAATATTCCTCCGACTCATAAATTTTACTATCTCATCTATTTTGCCTCGAAGTCCGTTGCAATTGAATTGCAAGAATGATGCACAATCGGGCGTTGGAACAGAAATATGTGGCTTTAGGTGCTGCGGTGTTGGTTGCTGTTCTGGAGACTGCGGTGGAATGCCATACTCCGACGACGTCTCTGATGAGGACGACGAAGAATTGGACTCGCTGGGGACTACGTTACTGCAGCAAGTCGCAACATAATCCCTTTCGCTGTAGTCTCGCAAACGCCTTAGTCCGGAACAGTTCTTAAAGTGCACCCATTCTCTGCATCCATTACATCGCACTGGAACAGATCTGTGGTGGATGACGTTCTGACAAACCGAGCAGAACCAAAGTCCGGGGTTTTCCTCAATCCCGGCACGGACCAATAAAATCCGGAGCAAGCATTCCGGCAGCAAGCATGCTGCTCCCAATGCAGAAAAATAAACAAACACAAACATGTACATACTGGGTTGGCAACCGCTGGCCGAAACTGGGATCTTGTTGTTTCGGGTCAATCCGGTATCGTAGAACCCGCTGGCGTGGGATTGACCGAATATCGGTAGGTACCGTTATATGGGGGCTATACCAAAACGTGAGAGGATATATCTGATTATTAACCAAACATCCTAGACACAAAACAATTTGTTGTGCCAAAATTGTAAAGGTGCAAGTACATAAAAAGCTTGAAGTCATGGATAGGCATATTGATATCAAATTATAATGGAAAACGACGTCATGATTTTAGTGCGGCTCTGTAATTCCTTTATAAAATGTCAACAAAATATGCTTAGTGATGACTTCAAGCTTCTTATGTACTTACTTTTCGTCTAATGATGTGGGCTGTATCGTGATATCAACTGAAATTTTATCGTGATTTGGATTTTTATGCTGATTATAAGTATATATACTTAATGGAGACTTCGACGAATATTTAAGGACGTTACGAACGGAATGACAATGTTAATATACCCTCCTTTTCAAGGTGAATAAGAATATATAACAAGTAAAAAAGCAGTAAGTTCGGCCGGGCCGAACTTTGAATACCCTACACCATTTGGAACGAATTAGAAAATTTTAAAAATAATAAAATCCAATAAAAATTCTTTTAAAATCTTTAAAATATCTAATATAGGAAGGTGCCGATATATGGGGGGATATACGATATTGTGGACCTATAAAGACAAATCTATGTCTGCGTGTAAAGTACTCACAAGGAACTCCGTGTGTGGATTTTCAGACAATACGATTGGAAAATGTGGCTAAAATCATCAAAATACCGAATATCGCGGGGTACCGTTATATGAGGGGTACCGTTATATATCGTGAACCTATATAGAGAATTCTCTGTCGGTGAGTAAAGTGCTCACAAAGAACCCCTTGTGTACAAAGAACCCCTTGTGACCATTCCGTTGAAAAATATGGCTAAAAACATCAAAATACCGAATATCGGGGGTACCGTTATATGAGGGCTATACAATATCGTGGATCTATATAGATAATTCTCTGCCGAGGTATAAAGTACCCACAAGGAACTCCTTGTGTGGATTTTCAGACAATTCCGATGAAAAATGTGGGTCAAATCATAAAATACCGAATATCGGGAGGTTCCGTTATATGGGGGATATACGATATCGTGGACCTGTATAGACAATTCTCTCTCAGGGGGTGAAGTACTCACAAGGAACTACTTGTGTTGATTTTAAGACAATTCCATTGAAAAGCGTGGCTAACATCATCAAAATACCGAATATCGGAGGTTACAGTTATATGGGGGATATACGATATCGTGGACCTATATAGATAATTCTCTGCCGAGGTATAAAGTACCCACAAGGAACTCTTTGTGTGGATTTTCAGACAATTCCGTTGAAAAATGTGGGTAAAATCATCAAAATACCGAATATCGGGGGGTACCGTTACATGGGGGCTATACGATATCGTGAACCTATATAGACAATTCTCTGCCGAGGTATAAAGTACCCACAAGGAACTCCTTGTGTGGATTTTCAGACAATTCCGTTGAAAAGTGTGGGTAAAATCATCAAAATACCGAATATCGGGGGGTACCGTTACATGGGGGCTATACGATATCGTGGACCTATATGGACAATTCTCTGCCGAGGTATAAAGTACCCACAAGGAACTCCTTGTGTGGATTTTTAGACAATTCCGTTGAAAAATGTGGGTAAAATCATCAAAATACCGAATATCGGGGGGTACCGTTATATGGGGGCTATACGATATCGTGGACCTATATGGACAATTCTCTGCCGAGGTATAAAGTACCCACAAGGAACTCCTTGTGTGAATTTTCAGACAATTCCGTTGAAAAATGTGGGTAAAATCATCAAAATACCGAATATAAAAATGTTTAAAGAATTTTCTGTAGGCGTCGTAGGATCTAGAATTTACAAGTGATAGAAAAGGATTTCGGACATAAAACGCTTTATCAATGTTAACGCATGCATTCAATCATGGTAGAATAATATAGGTAGACGCATCGACTCAGCTGCTGGGACAATAAACTGTCAAACCAATTTTGGAATTGAAAATGTTGAATGAAAAATTATTTCAATTTGTAAAAATGGTTGAAAACGCGTATTATAATAACCTCCGAATGACGTCGTATGAGAAAACATATAAAAATCTAATTATATTTGAAAAGACATTTAAAATATTTTGACATATCAATGTTCCCAAGCGTTGATGCATTTACCTGTATTTTTCTACCATGCATTCTATGTCAAATACAGGGGGAAATGAGAAGAAGGCAAAGACATAGAAGTATAATGATGGGACAAGACAGAGTCAAAGTATTGTCACCAGGTGTAAATACCTCTGTTGTTACGATATCATAACAACCCCTGTTGTTACGATATCATAACAACATAATCTGATACGACGTAGTACTCTTCGCTTCGCCTATCGCTCTCGGGGTGCTCGACAAATTGTCGGTTAAAATATTCCGCGCACCTCTTCGGATCAGTCAGTCAGGTCCTATCATCCTTTTTTCCAGGGTTCGAGAGCGACTTAACCGTTACCCACAGCTTACTCATATCGGTTCCAATGTTGCAGCCCTTCAGATGGTCTAGCCACTTTTTCCTCTTATGCTCCTGTACCAACCGGTTGACTTCCACTGTCAAATCACTGATTCTAGGATCAGTAAGGTTGGTACGACGGAGATCATCACCCTCGTTTCCTAATCCCGCTGCCACTGCTGGGAAGTTTGGTCTTATCTCGGGTATTCGACCAGCAGGTATATAGCGAGCGGCTGCAGCTTTGATGATGTTTCGGAAAATCCTTTCTGCTACCCGAACATCAGAAGGGTTGGGCAGTTCTCTGAAGCGGCGGTTGATGAATTCTCTGAACTCTGGCCAGTTAGCTTTCCCATGGTTAAGGAAAGTGCGGCGTTCAGAGGTTATGAAATTGGACGACCTGCTTATGGAGACGATTATCGGGAGATGGTCTGAGCCAAGAGAAATGACGGGTTGCCAAGTCACGTCATTTATCAGACCGGGTCACACCATGGTTAAGTCTGGCGAACTGTGAAACTCTCCTCTTATTCGGGTGGGGGCATCCTCGTTAACCGTGCAGAATGTGGAGCAGTCAATCTGCTCTGCCAGCGCTGATCCCCTCTGGTCATTACCTAGGACGGAGTGCCACAACTCATAATGGGCATTAAAATCCCCTAGTACCAGGCGGTTATTGCCTACCAATAATGGGCTAATATCAGGCAAATAACGCGGTTCACGGCTATTAATCGGCGGGATATACACATTAAGCACCTCTACCTCGGCAGTTCCACACTTGACTGCTACCCCCATATATTCCATGCATGGGTCACTAGAGACTAGCTAAAGCGAGATAGGTCTGTACTGAACAGAATGGTGTAATAGGAACGCTAATCCCCCACATCCACTTATGGTGCGATCCTTCCTTAGTACGTTGTAACCAAAACAACGTGGTAGGCTGCAATTTTCATTCAGTTTGGTTTCCTGCACCGCTGCGATCTTAATATTCCTCCGACTCATAAATTTTACTATCTCATCTATTTTGCCTCGAAGTCCGTTGCAATTGAATTGCAAGAATGATGCACAATCGGGCGTTGGAACAGAAATATGTGGCTTTAGGTGCTACGGTGTTAGTTGCTGTTCTGGAGACTGCGGTGGAATGCCATACTCCGACGACGTCTCTGATGAGGACGACGAAGAATTGGACTCGCTGGGGACTACGTTACTACAGCAAGTCGCAACATAATCCCTTTCGCTGTAGTCTCGCAAACGCCTTAGTCCGGAACAGTTCTTAAAGTGCACCCATTCTCTGCATCCATTACATCGCACTGGAACAGATCTGTGGTGGATGACGTTCTGACAAACCGAGCAGAACCAAAGTCCGGGGTTTTCCTCAATCCCGGCACGGACCAATAAAATCCGGAGCAAGCATTCCGGGATATGCTGCTCCCAATGCAGAAAAATAAACAAACACAAACATGTACATACTGGGTTGGCAACCGCTGGCCGAAACTGGGATCTTGTTGTTTCGGGTCAATCCGGTATCGTAGAACCCGCTGGCGTGGGATTGACCGAATATCGGTAGGTACCGTTATATGGGGGCTATACCAAAACGTGAGAGGATATATCTGATTATTAACCAAACATCCTAGACACAAAACAATTTGTTGTGCCAAAATTGTAAAGGTGCAAGTACATAAAAAGCTTGAAGTCATGGATAGGCATATTGATATCAAATTATAATGGAAAACGACGTCATGATTTTAGTGCGGCTCTGTAATTCCTTTATAAAATGTCAACAAAATATGCTTAGTGATGACTTCAAGCTTCTTATGTACTTACTTTTCGTCTAATGATGTGGGCTGTATCGTGATATCAACTGAAATTTTATCGTGATTTGGATTTTTATGCTGATTATAAGTATATATACTTAATGGAGACTTCGACGAATATTTAAGGACGTTACGAACGGAATGACAATGTTAATATACCCTCCTTTTCAAGGTGAATAAGAATATATAACAAGTAAAAAAGCAGTAAGTTCGGCCGGGCCGAACTTTGAATACCCTACACCATTTGGAACGAATTAGAAAATTTTAAAAATAATAAAATCCAATAAAAATTCTTTTAAAATCTTTAAAATATCTAATATAGGAAGGTGCCGATATATGGGGGGATATACGATATTGTGGACCTATGAAGACAAATCTATGTCTGCGTGTAAAGTACTCACAAGGAACTCCGTGTGTGGATTTTCAGACAATACGATTGGAAAATGTGGCTAAAATCATCAAAATACCGAATATCGCGGGGTACCGTTATATGAGAGCTATACGTTATCGTTAACCTATATAGAGAATTCTCTGTCGGTGGGTAAAGTGCTCACAAAGAACCCCTTGTGTACAAAGAACCCCTTGTGACCATTCCGTTGAAAAATATGGCTAAAAACATCAAAATACCGAATATCGGGGGCACCGTTATATGAGGGCTATACAATATCGTGGATCTATATAGATAATTCTCTGCCGAGGTATAAAGTACCCACAAGGAACTCCTTGTGTGGATTTTCAGACAATTCCGATGAAAAATGTGGGTCAAATCATAAAATACCGAATATCGGGAGGTACCGTTATATGGGGGATATACGATATCGTGGACCTGTATAGACAATTCTCTCTCAGGGGGTGAAGTACTCACAAGGAACTACTTGTGTTGATTTTAAGACAATTCCATTGAAAAGCGTGGCTAACATCATCAAAATACCGAATATCGGAGGTTACAGTTATATGGGGGATATACGATATCGTGGACCTATATAGATAATTCTCTGCCGAGGTATAAAGTACCCACAAGGAACTCTTTGTGTAGATTTTCAGACAATTCCGTTGAAAAATGTGGGTAAAATCATCAAAATACCGAATATCGGGGGGTACCGTTACATGGGGGCTATACGATATCGTGAACCTATATAGACAATTCTCTGCCGAGGTATAAAGTACCCACAAGGAACTCCTTGTGTGGATTTTCAGACAATTCCGTTGAAAAATGTGGGTAAAATCATCAAAATACCGAATATCGGGGGGTACCGTTATATGGGGGATATACGATATCGTGGACCTATATAGATAATTCTCTGCCGAGGTATAAAGTACCCACAAGGAACTCTTTGTGTAGATTTTCAGACAATTCCGTTGAAAAATGTGGGTAAAATCATCAAAATACCGAATATCGGGGGGTACCGTTACATGGGGGCTATACGATATCGTGAACCTATATAGACAATTCTCTGCCGAGGTATAAAGTACCCACAAGGAACTCCTTGTGTGGATTTTCAGACAATTCCGTTGAAAAATGTGGGTAAAATCATCAAAATACCGAATATCGGGGGGTACCGTTACATGGGGGCTATACGATATCGTGGACCTATATGGACAATTCTCTGCCGAGGTATAAAGTACCCACAAGGAACTCCTTGTGTGGATTTTTAGACAATTCCGTTGAAAAATGTGGGTAAAATCATCAAAATACCGAATATCGGGGGGTACCGTTATATGGGGGCTATACGATATTGTGGACCTATATAGATAATTCTCTGCCGAGGTATAAAGTACCCACAAGGAACTCCTTGTGTGGATTTTCAGACAATTCCGTTGAAAAATGTGGGTAAAATCATCAAAATAGCGAATATCGGGGGGTACCGTTACATGGGGGCTATACGATATCGTGGACCTATATGGACAATTCTCTGCCGAGGTATAAAGTACCCACAAGGAACTCCTTGTGTGAATTTTCAGACAATTCCGTTGAAAAATGTGGGTAAAATCATCAAAATACCGAATATAAAAATGTTTAAAGAATTTTGTGTAGGCGTCGTAGGATCTAGAATTTACAAGTGATAGAAAAGGATTTCGGACATAAAACGCTTTATCAATAGTTGTGTTCCAGAACCTGCAAATTAGTACTAATTAGTACTAATTCTGCTACAACGCGTTCCCGTACTCCAAAAACTAGCAAAACTTGCAGCTCTCTCGAGAAAAAAATGGCGCTGAGTGGTGCACATTTTTGCTTGTTTTAGCTACATGAATTTGGCCGAGCAGAAATGTGCATATTGTAAATTTGACATTTAATTGGCAGGGCTAACAAATGTATTGATACATTTCAATAAAGAAAATGATCAACTTGAAAACTAAAGGAAAAACTAATATTTGTCGTGCAAAAAACAAAAAGAGAAAATATGGAGCAACTGATGTATTCACTTTTGGATGATTCCAGCAGTGAAGAGGACTGGCTGAATGAGGAATCAGATTATTAATTATTATTATAAATTATTAATTTTAACTTATCGTCTTCAATACTCATTTTTTAAATGTTGGCGCTCTTTTCAGTAAGGTTTCAACAGTCCGATTTAGGCTGTTTACTTTGGGAATTTTGAATTTTGACATTTTATCGCATTTCTGCTAATTTTCCGTTCCCTTATTTTTTGAGCAAACCTAAATGAGAATGACATTTCGAACTGTTCTCTCTTCTGCTAGTTTTACTACTAAAAAAGTACTGGAACACAACTAATGTTAACGCATGCATTCAATCATGGTAGAATAATATAGGTAGACGCATCGACTCAGCTGCTGGGACAATAAACTGTCAAACCAATTTTGGAATTGAAAATGTTGAATGAAAAATTATTCAATTTGTAAAAATTGTTGAAAACGCGTATTATAATAACCTCCGAATGACGTCGTATGAGAAAACATATAAAAATCTAATTATATTTGAAAAGACATTTAAAATATTTTGACATATCAATGTTCCCAAGCGTTGATGCATTTACCTGTATTTTTCTACCATGCATTCTATGTCAAATACAGGGGGAAATGAGAAGAAGGCAAAGACATAGAAGTATAATGATGGGACAAGACAGAGTCAAAGTATTGTCACCAGGTGTAAATACCTCTGTTGTTACGATATCATAACAACATAATCACCAATGTTAAGTTGTTTTAACAGCAAATGCAATATTCAAACGTCAGTGAAATGCAATTTTTAGTTCAAATTTTTGGTTTACAGAAAATTTTATTCTTAAAATTGCTCTGTAAAGATAATATTTATGCTAACATGTCACTGTTGTGAGCAGCGCCTCTATATATTTTTCACATTAACTATTTTTCCATTATGCATTTTGTCCAGTCTTTACCATTTTAGGTCTTTGAAGAAGGTTCCGAAACCCTTCATTCCTATAATATAAAATTAGAATAGAACCACCCCAACTGGTTGGAAAAGAATCAATAGATTAAGAAGAAGCTTCGAAAGATTCACCGTCATAGGATGATAATAACGATGATGATTGGTTAAGATTATAAGTTGAGTTTATTATACACATTGCAATACAATTTATGTCTTAAATTTAATAAAAGTGGTTAAAAAATTAAGATGGTGGCTGAGTATTGTAACAGTTGTAGGCGTTGGCCGGATGTCCGCGAATATTGTCTATTTTTGGAGATTGGAATTTCATCGGATTGGAAGTTTATGAATTTTTTGAACTCATGTGGGGTAGGTAACAAATGTGGGGTAGGTAACAAAAGTCGAAATATATAGACACCAAGCCCGATTAAAGTACCAAATCAGGTATTCCCAGAGTTTCAAAGTTTTTATTGCTTACTCGCCTCTGCAATTGCAATGGCTCCAGATGTGTGGGCATTTCAAATGAATGCATTTGAAGTAGAAGTAAATGTTCAGCATTTGTGTCTAACTTTAAGTTAAAAACTATTTTTTTTTATATTTTTTGTTTATGTTTTTCATTTTAAATTAATTGTTAGAATGGCGTTTTAGTTTGTATGACAACAATGTTGTTCTTGTAAAATGTTATTTGTTGTAGCTGATGCATACACCTTATAAATACACCTTTTGGTCTGTTCAACAACTGCAAGAATGCGTAAATTGTTACTACGATAACCGAGTTTCCTTTTATGATATCGAAAAAATTGTAAAACAAGTAGAATCTTGCAGGTTCTGGAACAGTGCAATGATAATATGTGGTCTGTTCTAAAACCTGCAAGAATCCACTTTTTAATTTTTTTTTCGAAATCATAAAGAGAAAATCGGTTATCCCATGGTACAATGATATAAAGGTAGGCATGGTACAATGAAGAGAAGGTAGGTCAACTTTGAAAAAATTGCAAGTGTAGAGGTCTACCTGTTTGGCTTGTAATGTCAGAATTACTATCAAAACAATAAAAAAATCAAACAACTTGTTGCATTTTTTGCGGCCCGAGACTATGCGCGATCTCTGTTAGAATTATTCAAAATTATATGTTCTCGACATCTTTTATTTTTAAAATGAGTTAAATAGCGTTAAAGATCTTTCGAATCCATCGCAAAACAGGTAAATATCTTCAATACGCGCCCCACAATGCACGTTTTGATAATTTTTATGTAACCAACTTTCGCTTTCGACATTTGCCACCACCACAGTTTAATCCATGTACACAAGGTAGCACACATATTTTTGCGTGAATCAATTAATAAAATGTAAATAAGTTGCAAGGTGTAATGGGAAATGCACTCCCTCACATTAAATTTTAATGGGAAATGGTGGAATAAATAAGCTAAAGTTATTTGAAATACGAAGCAATTAATATTACAGATTACACTGTATAGAAAACAGACTCCCGTCTGTGATATATGAATACATGGTGGTACAATGAACTGTCAAAACATTTCTGGAATTCAATTTTTGAATGAAAAAATATTTAAAGTTGTTGAAAGCCATATATCGTAACTATTATTTTTTTATTTGGCCAGAATGTTATAATATTTTTGGAATATCAATGTTTACAAGTGCTAATGAATCTACCTGTATAGAACGGGTCTATAAATATACATTTGACAATGATGTGTTGTCAACTGAATAATTTTTAAGTATAACAGCAAATGCAGTTCCTTCATACGAAATCAGTTTTAATTCTTATTAAAAATTCACCCAATTTGACCAATTCTAAAACAAAAAAAAAATTAAATAAATAAATAAACTTGTATCAGATCCAAATTTCAATTTCGGTGTCAACTGAAGCTTACTTTCTAAGGACAATCACGATGATTTTAAATTTCCACTTCTGAAGATGAATGAACCTCTCCAACATTTGAGTAAATCGTTGTTCTTGCACATCATCTAAATAAATCTTTGTCCCTAATTTGAAACTACTTCATGCATGTGTTTTGTTACAGAACCTGCAATAATCATGGTAAAATCATGCGATCATTTATTTACATTTTTTTTTTCAAAATTATTCATTTGCCCACATTTCATTGCCAAAATTTATATTGATAAATCCATTGTATACACACAAATAGAGATGGGAACCTGCTTTCTATGCCATGTAATTTGACAGAAAATGCTTATTTGAAATGACTTTACCTTCTTAAGTTTACCATGGCAATAATCTACAAGTTTTCAATTTATTTCGATGCAAGAATTAAAATTCGGTTATAAAAACTTTTACGTTCTTGCAGTTCTGGAACAGAGCTATAATTAATCTTTCCTAGCATGGTACAATGAAGGGAAGGTAGATCAACTTTGAAAAAATTGCAAGTATAGAGGTCTACCTGTTTGGCTTGAAATGTCAGAATTACTATCAAAACAATAAAAAAATCAAACAACTTGTTGCATTTACTTTGAATAAATAATTGAAAACCGCGAAAACTGAATGAAAAGTCAACACTTCTTTTCAAAACCAGGTTCTATATATCTCTAAAGGATTATTTCGCTACAAAAACTCTAGATTTTGTCGATACATACGATAAAATAAACATTTTGAAAACATCCGAATTTGAATGTTTTCTGAACAATTTTTTTGTTATTGAAAAGAAAACACATACATAAACAAATAAAGATGACATATTAAGCCAAGAAAATAAAAAAATTGAAATATTATGGTATCATAGCCCTACCTCGATATCATTGTACCATGTATCCTAGCTTCTTTTTTTTCGATATTATAAAGGAAAAATCAGTTATCGTAGTACACTTTTTATATTCTTGTGGGTTTTGGAACAGAGCAACTGTATTGGGTAGATAGGTAGGTAGATGCATCAACGCTTGGGAGCATTGATATGTCAAAAAATTGTAAATGTTTTTTTCAAATATGAGTAGATTTTTAAATGTTTTCTTATATGACGTCATTAGGAGGTTATTATAATTCGAGTATTTTAACAATTTTTGCAAATTTAAATAATATTTCATTCAACATTTTCAATTCCAAAATTGGTTTGACAGGTCATTGTCCCAGCAGCTGTGTCGATGCGTCTAACTATATTCTTCTACCATGAGCGACACTTTAAATATATCGCCGATATTTGAAAATGTACACGGCATTGAAGTTTACAAAGAGTTTGGTCTGGGTTTTAAGAAAACAATATTATTGTGTTATATCACGTATATAGATTGGGGATGTATTTTCGAAAATATTTATTTAACGTGAGTGTGCTTTAAAATATTTTGAAATTAAATTTATATCATATTTTAGATTAGGAGGCGGTACTCTACAACCAGGAAATCAAACCGATACAATGTGAAACCAGATCCACATGTGATCCAACACGACTATATTGGTCCCCCAGATAAAGACTCAAACATACGCCCGTTTGTTCGATGTGTTCATCCTAACGAAACATACACAGAAAAAAAATTAAGACTGAAGCGTATTGAGGTCGAAGAATGGAACCATTCGTTTTGGGCGAGACACAATAAAAGGTTTTATGAAGTAAGTCGATATATTCATACATGTTTCGGTAGTAGTGAAGGGAAGAAATTAGCTAATTATAATTTTGAATATTTGCCGTTGCAATCGGCATTTTTCCCTGACTGCGATTTTTCCCGTAGGGGGAAATACCGTTTATTCAGATATTTGAGGTTCTAACGAACCGATATTTACAGTACGGGTAACATATGAAATATCTTTAGAATAGCTCTTAATGGTAATATCAGGCTGTTTTTTTAACAGTATTTTTTCATTCGTTTGGAATGTTGGCGAAAGTATATATATATATATATATATATATATATATATATATATATATATATATATATATATATATATATATATATATATATATATGTTTTTTGTGCATGTTTTTTCTGACATTGACAACCCCTCTTCTAATTTTGTAACGAAAAAATACCTTTGTTTTGAACAGAAATTGGCCCTTTGTTACGGAATCACGCAAAAATTGTATGCGTATAATAAGTAGTTAAGATATGAACCATTTTAATACATCAAGATTTTGCTGGCGCGTCTTGATCTTCCATATTCTTCAAATGTTTTCTCGATATTTTTCCATTTTTATTTTACAAATTTTGATAAATCTTGAATTTATTGGGTTTGTCACTACCAGCACAACTCCTAATGAAATTAATTTAAAAAAATAAAAAATGATAGTTATGGAAACACTGACATATCAAAGCTTGTCGAGAATGGACGAGAGCTTCCAAAATATTTATAAAAACCCAAAGCAACTCAATGTTTTTAGTGGACTTTTGTCACGTCACAAAGGAAAAAACACATGTAGTTATATACAGTTACACGAATACGTCGGAAGTGCGAAATTTCAAAGTTAACAATTTCAACATTGACAATTGAAAAATTTATTTTTTTGTGTGATGAAAATTGAAAAAAAAAAATAATACAACAAATATGAATGTTTGTTCCATCTACAAAGTAAATGGGTTGAAAGGTGAAATCCATTTTTTACGTGTTTTTTTTAATTATTTAATTATTAAGGCAAATTAAATCATATATACCTATCCAACTAATGGACATATTGTTCTGAGCAATATCAGAAAGTCCATATTTGCGTACCAGAAGTATTTGAAAACCGCACCAAAAACAGAAAATAATGTAAACATCAATGATTATGCGCACAATATTAAATTTAGTAAAAACAGTAAAAATCACTTATTTCACGAAAACTTCACACTTTTGGAAATTATTGAAACATGTTTAGTTGAAGAATCACTGTTTAAGTATGGTTTTTCTGTTTTACTTGTATGCAGCAGTACTTCCGCTCAAACTCGAGTGATTTTTCATTTTCTAATTGAATTCGAGCAAAATTACCCACAAATAACCTCATTATATGTTTGTTATTTAGCGATACCCATATAAACAGATAAACATCGGATTTGGTACGCTAACTTTCGGGTCGAATAAATGGGTAATCAGTTAGCAACCATTTATTGCCGCCACAAAAAAATTACTTTGCGCAATCATGTTTAAAATACCTACCAGTGATAAATATTTCAAAGGAATCTGAGCCTAGCCCCTGAAGTCAACATAAGGAAATGCTACTCAGACCTGCTTGATAGGCTTCTGGATCTAGATACGTTCGCATACGTTATGACATTATTCCGTCTAGAGTGCGAGGAAATAGGAAAGTATAGTTTCAAAGTTCCGGAGATATCAATTCACTTTGGGAAAAGCCATTTTTCACTATACGGTGTTTGGCTTTCTTCTTCCGTAATTCGGCGTACAACTGGCATCCACACATACAGTCGAATACCCAACATTTCAAACTTGACCGGAGGGTAGTTGTCGCGACATCCTCCAGCAATGTGATGCGGTTGACTGCATCAAATGCCTTCGATAATTCAAAGGACTACCAACACTGTTCTATTACACGGCTTGCTTTGGGTTGTTCCTTGACTTATATATGAATATTGTTTTTAACACATTTTTTGTTTATTAAATCTTTAATAGGATATTTTAATGAAAAGAACCATGAGTTTTCATATCTTAATAATATAATTTTTTAATAGAGGGATGCAAATACAATTACCTTATATTTTTAATGTTTAATTTTTTTCTCTTTCATTTAAATTAATAAAAATAATTAAATAAATAAATTAATTTAATGAGTAATTCAGTTTCGTTTAGATATACTTATATTTGAGTAATTCACGGACTTACGGATACAATGATTAGATTGGTTAGTTATAGATTTCTTCACTACACATTTAACTCGACTGTTTCTTTGTAATTTATTAACATTAGAGGCACTAGCTGTGCTCAATAGCTGTATACCATCTTGATTGCAATCTTATACGAAAGAACTTTCTATTCTAATATTACAAAAGAACGTGTAAGAACAAATAACCAATTCATTTAGTTTTTTTCTGGTTTCATGGCGCGGTGTGTTGTTTCCGCGTAAGTCTGGACCTGACCAGTTATTTTACGGCATATCTTGTGAAACTTGTACATTGAAGGTTTTTATTGTGGACAATGTTCGTAACTTAGAGGAAATGTATAGTGCTTGCACTTACGGACATTCTCCATTTTGTAAAGAAAATCTACGTGGGTTTGTAGTCTTTCCAACGCTATCATAGGATCTGTTCTTAGGCTTATAAAAATTTTTTTGTTTTTCTTTTTTTTCGAGATTTTATTTAAAATTCTTTTTCTTTTGCTTTATGGGGGTTTTAGTGCAATGTAGCTTTTTAGTATAGATTTAATTTACATAGTTTATTTTAAGTAGTTTTTTTAATAATTCTTAAGTTTTAATTCAGTTAAATTAGCACTTAAATTTCATTTCACTAGAGTTTAAGTTTGTTATATATGTGTTTTGTACACTTCTATTCGTTCTTTGTTGTATTTGTATATTTGTAATAGCAATATTTGTTCTTTGAAATTATGTATGTAAAATGTTCTTGTTTATGTTGTAAATTCACTGTCTGATGTTTCTGTTTTTTATTAGAATTAATATTATTATTTTGATTTTTTTTACTCACACTTGCACTTATCACTCGGGGGGAAAACTTGAGACTTGCGGTCGCGTGTGAAATTCGGTGAGAACTAACTATTGTCCAATTTACATCGTCACATCAAACCTGTTTTGGCTGTTGACGATGCTTAGTTATTGGAATTAAGCATTGGAATTTACCGGTGGCTGCATCAATGTATGTGTGTAGGTGCATATGTTATTTACATCATTTTGTTTTGATGTAATCTATGCAGCCGCCGGTAAATGTGCAAAATAGCGTAATAGTAAATGTGCAAAATAGCGTAAATTTATGAACATTTTCTGGGCCCCGAACGACATCATTTGTAATATACCATAAAAAATCCTCGTTCTTCAGTTCCTCGGCATATTCTTGATTGGCCCAGCAAACACGTAGCCCAGTTGAGTATTGTAGGTCAGGACATCGCCAATTCCTGCTGCTGTACACCCATCTTTCCTTATGGCGGAGTACGTGTCCGCTCCCAGTTCCACATCGATCGGACTATTTCCTCTGGGATCAGGGTCAGCTAAGGCGTAGCTCGTGAAGCATCTAGTGGGGTCTTTCAGTATTGGCCAATAACTTGGTCTCTCATGGCGTTGGCGGGGTCTGGCGTCGGATCGGCTTCGCTGACGTCTTTCAGGGGATGTGGAACTGGGACGATGGATTGGCCATATGGGTCGATTGGCGCTTCTTGCTGTGGGACGGGCAGGTGAGTCTTGGTTACGGTTGCGATCGTCCAGACGGCAGTCCTGGTTAGGCAAGTAAGCGGCCATATCTGAAAAGAAATTAAGGCGAGTACTAAACTCTTTTTTGAGTGAGAATCCGACTAGTCAGTCGGAAAACAATTTGACAATTTTTGTTATGGGTCTGCTAATGTTGCCACTTGCCGTCCGTATGTCTACAAACCTGGTATTTTGATCACTGCCTGGATACGTTTTTTTCGATACGACCTAACTTCCATTCATGCGAAGCCAATTTTTTACGACAACTAGATCTCCTTCTTTGATGTTCTCCTTTTCATATTTCCACTTAGTTCTTCTGTGAAGTTCGTGAAGATATTCTAACTTCCATCTGTTACAAAAATATTGCGAAATAACTTTAAGGCTTTTCCAACGATTGACTAAGCATAGAACTGTATCTGAAATGTCTGGTTCAGCTGGGATAAGAATAGGTGTTCCTATTAAGAAATGACCAGGTGTCAAAGGGGAAAGGTGGTTTGGGTCGTCGCTAGCAGGACTTAAGGGTCGTGAGTTGAGACAGCCTTCAATTCTTGATAAAATTGTTGTAAATTCTTCAAAGGTAAAATTCATTTTTGGGATACTTTTTCGCAAATGAATTTTAAATGATTTGACGCCAGCTTCCCATAAGCCGCCCATGTGCGGAGCACCAGGAGGAATATCCATGTAAGATTTTGAGTGAAATTATTTTGAATTGTGCTATTTTGAATATTCTTCATGAAAGCAAATCTATCTCGCTTTAATAGATCAACCGCTCCCACAAAATTAGTTCCGTTGTCCGAAAATATACAAGCCGGACAACCTCGCCTTTTGTTTTATAAGCGACTTGAGTCCAAATATCCAGAATTCGGACTTTAATACTCGGGTCATTAATTGATTACCCCCGTGTAAAGTAACCTTATGAGTGAATTCGACTAATAATTTGCTAAGTTTGCGCCATGTGGTATTAATATTGGGTGACGTTCGCTATAGGTAAGGGCTGGCGATTGTACCAATCGTCCATTTGCTCTAACAATAACCTTTGAGTCTATAAACGGGTTGAGTGTCAACAGAGGACTTGAAGGAGAAATTTGAGTCTTTTTCATAAGTGAGTTGTATTCGTCTGCAAACACGAATTTCTGGGTACGAATTATGCAAGATCGTTTTCCATCTTGGATTTCATCTGAAGTAAGGTCTTTTGATGAGGTGCGAAGGTGTTGCCTATTTGCTCCAGTATTTTTCCAGAGTCTTAGGGCATATGCGTATGATCGATAAACTTTAGATAAAGAGGAGAATTTTTTTAAAGGGTCATCTCTTTCCGCGAAAAGAGTCATGACTTTTGCCGTTTTGGCTTCCAAATTTGTGTCATTTGGGATTTCATACGATGACCAACGGTCTTTTGGCATTCTGAGCCATTGGGGTCCCTGCCACCAGAGATCACTATTCTTTAGCTCTGCGGGAGAACACCCACGGCTCGCAATATCCGCTGGATTATTTTCCGAATCAACATGTCTCCAATTTTCTTGTCCAACATTATCGGCAATTTCCGAGACTCTATTTCCAACAAATGTGCTCCAATGACAAGGAGGCTTCTTTAACCATGCTAAGACGATGGTAGAATCGGTCCAAAATTGTGTCGAATATTTTGATATTTTTAGGCTATTTACAATGGATTTAACTAACTTGGAGAGTAATACTGCCCCGCATAACTCGAGTCTGGGTATTGATAGTTTTTTAATAGGAGCGACACGACCTAATATATAAAGTGGCTCCATACGCGCTTTCAGACGCGTCACAAAATCCATGAATCTCTACAGAACCATCTAGCGTGTATTGAATCCATGGAGGAACTCTGAGATATTCAATATTTTTGCTATTTTTAACGAAATTGTTCCAGTTCATCTGAGTTATTGGCTTCAATTTATCATCCCAGTCAATTTTGTCTAGTTGTCTTGTTGCATTATTAAATTGGCTACGACGACCACCGGTGCCAGCCATCCACATGGGTCAAACAATTTAGCTATAGTTGATAAAACTTCTCTTTTTGAAGAAATATTTTTATTTTCCATTGAAGGTGGTGTAAACGAAAAATAATCGCCTGAGATATTTTGTACCATTTCGTGATCATTTGACGCCCATTTCATTAGTGTAAAACCAGCAGAGTTTAAAGCGGCAGTTAAATCCTTTCGGGCTTTGATCGATTCGTCTTCAGTGTGGCCGCCAGCTAATACATCGTCAACATATAAATTATTCAAAATTATATTTGCTGCTCTAGGATATGATTCTTTTACATCTTCTGCTAGTTTAAGAAGAGTTCTCAATGCTAAATATGGTGCGCAGTTAACACCAAATGTAACTGTTGGCAGCTCATAATCCTCTACTGGGTTTTCCGGAGACGTTCTAAATAGAATTCTTTGATATTTTGTTTGCTTTGAATCCAAAAGTATTTGGCGATACATCTTTGTTATATCTGCATTGATGGCATATTGATGGCCATTTTTAAATTTGCAATACTAAATCCTGTTGGAGATTGGGTCCAGGATATAGCATGTCATTGAGACTTGTTTTGTTTGATGAAGGACAAGAAGCGTTAAATGCGACTCTTAACTTCGTTGTGAGTCGATCTGGTTTTATCACTGCGTGATGTGGTAGATAATAATTTGACATTTTATCTATTTCATTCGGATTGATTTTCCTCATATGACCAAGTTCTAAGTATTCAAGTATTGAGGCATCATATTGTTCTTTGATCTCTGGTGTTTACATAAGTTTTTTCTCCATTCTGTAGAATTGAGCTAGAGCAATGTTTCGGGAAGTCCCCAATTCTTCGCATTTTTTGAATGGGAGAGTCACCACATATCTTCCATCATTGTTTCGTATTGTTGTTTCAATGAAGTTTTGTTCACAAAATTGGTCTTCTTCTGACCCTAAAACTTTTTTAGGGGTCTCTTTCACCTCCCAAAAACGTGTAAGTACTTTCTCTATTGAAGTTGTATTTAGAAGTGATATTTGTTTTCGTTGAAGGATGCTTCCTGGTATGGGTCCTCCAAATATCCATCCAAATTTGGTTTTTTGTGTTAAAATTGATCCAAATGTTTTCATTGGAGTTCCAGTTGTGAATATTAATGGTCCTATGTCCATTCCAATAAGTAAATCGATTGGTTGATTGACGTAAAATTTCGGGTCAGTCAGTTCTAATGCTGTTACATCTCGAAGTTGTGACTCATCTAAGTTTTGTGGTGGTAGATTTGAAGGTAAGTTCTTTAAAACTGGAGGCCAGACTTCCAGTGTAAAGCTAGGGTCGTATTTGGATCTCATAGTGAACAAGCAAGATTTCGTTGAAGTCTCAGAAATAAATTGACTTAAGCCAGTGACGTTAACTAAGTTGTTCCGTGTAGGTAATTTCAAAAAGTTTTTCATCTTTTCCGAAATAAATGTGGATTGTGATCCTGAGTCTATTAGAGCTCGGGCATCGTAAAGTCGTCCTTTAGTTTCAATTTGTACTATTGCAGATTGTCGCTCACAAATTTGCTTATCTTGGAGGGTCAAAGTAGTAATAGTAGTTGGTTCTAGGTTTGTAGTGGACTGTATTTGATTTGTAAGAGCGGCAGCACTAGTACTAGGTCGTGCTTCCACTCGAGCTAGGTATGAGTTAGTTGTTTGGGTTTCCGTTCCCTTGTGTAACAAAGTGTTGTGTTTCATAGTACAAATACGGCAGCCAAAGCGACCTTTGCAATCCTTTACTCCGTGATTTGATTACAAGCAATTGTAGCATAAGTGTGATGTTTTCACGATGCGAATTCTGTCATTCACACTCTTTTTTAAAAATTCGCTGCAATCTCTGATGAAATGATTTGATTTGCAGACTTGACATGTTTGAATATTTTTCTGTTTATTTTGTTGAGGAAATATTACATTAGTAGGGCTTCCTCCAAAGTTGTTTGTATTTTTTGAGACATTTGTTTGAAATGTTTTCAAAAATCTAGGCGTGTGATTGTTAGTTGGTTTTTGTTGAGCAAATTTCGATGTAGAGGGCTTTATGTTACCAACTGATTCCAAAGTTTTGAATTTGTTTGTTAAGAAAGCGTCAAACTGTTCCCATTTTGGAATTTGTTTACAATCGCTTAATGAATTCTCGTTCTAAAAAGCCTCTAGGTAATCTTGTTGAACAAATGTATATTAAAATCGGTTCCCATCCTTTAACATCGACATCAAGCATCCCCAGTGTCTGAAAGCTGCTATTAACAGTGCGTTGTAGTTTTTGAATAGAGTGACTTGATTCAGTAGAAACTCCAGGTAGATTAAAAAGTGTCTTGATTTCTTCATTAATTTGCATTCTTTTATTCTCGTAACGATCTGTGAGATTTTTCCATGCTAATGTAAATCCCTCATTAGTTAGTGGGACATGTGAAATAATTTCTCTAGCTTCTCCTGCTGTCTTTTGCGTTAAATGGAATAATTTTTCGACATTGCTTAATTTTGAGTTGTTTATGTAAATTGCTGAAAATAGATCTCTGAAGGTAGGCCATTCCCTATAACCACCTTTTTTGTACGATCCCATGGTATCCATATAGTGCTTCTTCAGTTTATTTTTATCGATCGGCTTCCTCTTCTGGAACATAATCCCGGCAGTCTATGTATGCTCTTTTGACCTGGTCCCATACAGAGTCCAACTCCATCCTTGTTGTTTGCAATGAAAAAATTGAAATATAATCCAAAAGATCGTTGACGCAATTTGTGAATTTATCGCTTAAAGTTTTATCCATTTTGAAAATTTTGTTGGTTTACAAAAAAGAAAAGTTGCCCAATGAAAAAGACTAACTTGTCGACGAAAACGATCTTATCTTATTGGTTTGAGTCAAATTATATTTCGTTTCCATTCGAGAACTTCAAAATTTTTGAAAAATTTTCTTTGTATTTGACGCCGGAATGATTTGATTAAAAATGTTTGTTGGGAGTCAACTTTTAGCCAAAATGAGCAAAAAGGAAAATAAAATCTCTTAAAGTCCACTAACAGGAGGATTTTATTTTTGCGAATCGACGAATAATACAAAAGTTTTTAAAACAAGCGCGTAAACGAGAATTGCAAAAACAGAAACTACCAGAGATGTATTGCTGCAATAAACGATTTTTTTTCTTTCAAAAAATCAAGAGAGTCTAGTTTGATAGTCAAAGAAAAGTTTAATGTTCCAAAAAGTTTCAGAAAATCCAAAAAAAAAATGTGTGGGTTGTCGAACAAAAGTTTCAAAATTTTTACTTAAAATCGCTTAATATCCTATGACAGGAGGATTTTATTTTATAAAAGCCAATAACTTTGATTATTGCTGTGAAAATTTGTCTGATTCAACAAATTTTCTAAATTCGCCAAATTTTTCGATAAAATTCGCAGCGAGAGTTAGAGAAAATTATGTATGTATAAATCCAAATATTTCAGCAAAAATATTTCAAACAAATAATTTGGGTCAAAAATCCAAAAACTTGAGCAGAAATTTCCAAAAAATTTGATTTGGGTCAAGGTCCAAATATTTCAGCGGAAAATTTTATGTCCCAGCACAATATTTCAAAAGAACATAATTTGGGTCAAAATCCAAATATTTTTAGCAAAGAATTCACGAAAGTGCAAAAAATGTCTATGAATAAAATTTTCCCAAAAGGTATACCAGCAAAATATTTCTGCGAAAAATGTAAGAAATTAATTTTGGGTCACAGAAAGATTTTTAAGCTCCGTAGAGCAATAGATATTGTGCTAAATGGGAAAAACGGTTAAAATTAGAATAAAAATAAAAAAATGTAAATATATGGGATCGATCTGTCCACCAGACTCCGATATAAAATTTGTTCTCCAAAATTTCAAATAAATTTGTAGTTTATGTTTCAAATGTATGTCTGTCCACCAGTCGCTTGCTTGTTTGCCAACTTTTTTTCCAAAAATTTCAAAAAAATTGTATGTTTTGTATCACATTTATGTCTGTCCACCAGACGCTTGCTTGATTTCCAAATTTTTATCAAAAATTTTAGGTTATTTTTCGTCTGTCCACCAGACGCTATTTTTTTAAACGGGTTTTATTTACTCGTTTTTGTATTCGGGTGACGCCAAATTTTTCCAAAAAAAAATATTGCGATAATATATTGACGCTTTGTTTCCAAAAAATGGCTCCAAATGGAAAATTTTCCTTCACAGTTTCTGAGTGGGCAACTAGCAGCTTTGAATATGGGTCAAAGTGTTATTGCAAATTATGGGAACATGCGGGTCAATGCAAATATTGAAGATTTGCCTGCTCCCGAAATGCCCTTTTGTGTCAAAAAAGAAATTTCAACGAGTACGCACTTTGATGTTGGGTTTTGGGTCTCGTTTGTTGTACCTTGGTTGTTGTTGTTGTGCTGCGTGTGTCCGTCCGCTTCTCCTTTGCTGCTGTTTCCACAAATTTCGGCTTGTTGCTCTTTGTGTCACTGTATATTGTCTTTTGTGTATCATTGTGTATAGTCTCTTATTCTTTAAAAAAATTAATGTCACTTTTTGTTGTAAATTTTTTTGTAAATTGTATATTTATTTTAAATTGAAGAAAAAATTAATTTTTCTACAATTTTAAAAACTTTAATTTTTTGTAGCACTGTGTAGCTTCACTTTTGTTGCTGTGCAAAGTCTATTTTTTGTTAATTATTTATTTTTTTCCAATTTTCTTTTTTAAAAATTTAATTTTTTTCTTTGCACTTATTTTTTACACCCGCTGTTATTTTGTTCTTTTAATCACTGTTCTTGTGTTTGTCTGCCCACTCACAAATTGTTCTTACTTTGTTTTTAATAATTTAAAAAACTTTCACTTTTTGATCCGGCTCTGGACGACCAAATGTTCTTAGGCTTACCTTTTTTGCCTTTTAACCTTTTTTTAATTATAACAATTTTTGGTTTTTCTTTTATTTCGTGATTTTATTTAAAATTCTTTTTCTTTAGCTTTATGGTGGTTTTAGTGCAATGTAGCTTTTAAATATAGATTTAGTTTTACATAGTTTATTTTAAGTAGTTTTTATTTAATAATTCCTAAGTTTTAATTCAGTAGTTCATAAGTTTTTAATTAGGTAAATTAGCAGTTAAATTTCATTTCACTAGAGTTTAATTTTTTTATATTGTTGTTTTTAATATGTGTGTTTTGTACAATTTTATTCGTTCTTTGTTGTATTTGTATATTTGTAATAGCAATATTTGTTCTTTGAAATTATGTATGTAAAATGTTCTTGTTTATGTTGTAAATTCACTGTTTGATGTTTCTGTTTTTTATTCGAATTAATATTATTATTTTGACTTTTTTTCACTCACACTTGCACTTATCACTCGGGGGGAAAACTTGAGACTTGAGAAAATTCGGTGAGAACTAACTATTGTCTAATTTGCATCGTCACATCAAACCTGTTTTGGCTGTTGACGATGCTTAGTTATTGGAATTCAGCATTGGAATTTACCGGTGGCTGCATCAATGTATGTGTGTAGGTGCATATATTATTTACATCATTTTGTTTTGATGTAATCTATGCAGCCGCCGGTAAATACCCAACCAACAGTGTTGGGCAAAATTGCGTAAATTTATGAACAGGATCCTTGTATATATTAATGAATGGCATAACATCAGAAAGTGTTGAAATGTGATTTTCATTTGTTGCGAGCATATCTGTAGTAAATATTACGTAGAGAATTGGATATAAAATGCTACCCTGTTCAACTCCAGCCATTATTTTTTTTCGAACTTGAAAGAAAGTCTTTCGATTTAATAACAAATGTACATTTCGATAAATAGCTACAAAAGAGGTTATCGGTTATGTTATAGGTTATGTGCTTTCTTTTGGTAGAGTTTCACATTTTTTTTTTATAGAATTCCAAGATGCCAAACTCTGTCAAAGGAAATGTCTATAAATAACAATATGAATTCCTTTCAAATGTCATTCTAATTTTTGTGGCTATGCGTGGCACTGTCTAAATGCGAGTTGGTGGACGGGTATAATGTTACTAGATATAGGGGCTAACATTATTAGTAATTTTATTTCGAACAACTTTGAGAGCATAGATAGAACACTGATTGGTTTATATAATTTGACCTCCGTTGGATCTTCGGCTTCGGAGTCATAACTATTTCCATGTTAAATATGGATAACAATTGTTTAAAAGCCGTAATAGGTAATTTCTTGAATGTGGTGTCCGTTGGAGTTGCAATTTTCGAATTTCGATGAAAGGAAAGTTGTGCTGAATTGTCATGTTTCTGTTCAATTATGACGATTTTTTCGAAATTCGACAAAATATCTAAAATATGTATAAAAATTGAAGGCAATTACATATATTCGAAAAAAAATAATATTTTACACCATCTTGATAGCAATCTTATACGAAAGAACTTTCTATTCTAATATAATAAAAGAACGTGTAACAACAAATAACCAATTCATTTAGGTTTTTTTTCTGGTTTTATTGGCGCGATATGTTGTTTCCATGTAAGTTAGGTCCATTCCGACTTATTTTACGGCATAGTTTGTGGAACTTGTACATTGAAGGTTTTTATTGTCGACAATATTCGTATCTTAGAGCAAATGTATAGTGCTTGCATTTACGGATATTCCCCATTTTGTAAAGAAAATCTACATGGGTTTGTAGTCTTTCCAACCCTATCATAGATTCCGTGTGTATATTAATGATTTTTGAGTTTTGCCTTGTTAAGGCGAAGATCATATGTTTATGATTTATGTGTTTGTTTCTCTTTCGAGATGAGTGCAGTGAAAAGGAAAGGAAAGCCAGATAGACACTAACACACTCACTAGATGACACTAGATGTTAAACAGTTCCGGAGATATCACCCCACGTTAGGGAACTCCCTGTTTCACTCAAACTTGGCCGGAGGGTAGTTCTCTGCACGTCCTCAAACAGTATGGCATGATTTACCGTATCAAATGCCTTTGATAGGTCAAGGGCTACCAACACTGTTCTGTCACACAGCCTGTTCTGGTTCAGTCCTCTACTAATATGTGTGGAAATGGCGTGTAATGCTGTTGTGGTACTATGTTGTGGACGGAATCCGTGCTGGTGGTTGGCAACTGTATAGCTTCCTCGAATGCTGGGGAGGAGTAAAGATTCAAGACTCTTAGCTACTGGCGACAAAAGCGAAATCGGCCTGTACGATTCGCCTTTACTGGCATCCCTACCTGGCTTCGGTAGGGGGACCACCCACCCATATTCCAGGTTTCGGGCACTATGTGGGCGGCTAGCGACAAATTAAGAACTTTCGTTAAGTACTCGACTCCCGGCGTATCCAGCTGCTTCTACATTACCATTGAGATTCCGTCCGGGCCCAACGCTTTGGATGACTTAGCGTTACGGATGACATTTGCAACATCACCCATCGTAAACTGTGGTGGTTCCTCCTCGGCGGTGCTCGACAAATTGTCGGTTAAAATACTCCGCGCACCTCTTCGGATCAGTCACCGTTACGTCGTTAAAAGTGACTGAGGTCCTATCATCCTTTTTTCTAGGGTTCGAGAGCGACTTAACCTTTACCCACAGCTTACTTATATCGGTTCCAATGTTGCAACACTTCAGATGATATAGCCACTTTTTCCTCTTAAGCTCCTGTACCAACCGGTTGACTTCCACTGTCAAATCACTGATTCTAGAATCAGTAGGGTTGGTACGACGTAGATCATCACGCTCGTTTGCTAGTCCCGCTGCCTCTGCTGGGAAGTTTGGTCTCATCTCGGGTATTCGACCAGCAGGTATGTAGCGAGCTGCTGCAGCTTTGATGATGTTTCGGAAAATCCTTTCTGCTGGCCAGACAGCTTTCCCATGGTTAAGGAAAGTGCGGCGTTCAGTGGTTATGAAATCGGGCGACCTGCTTGCTTATGGAGACGATTATCGGGAGATGATCTGATCCAAGAGAAATGACGGGTTGCCAAGTCACGTCATTTATTAGACCGGGTGACACTATGGTTAATTCTGGCGAACTGTGACACTATCCTCTTATTCGGGTGGGGGCATCCTCGTTAACTGTGCAGAATGTGGAGCAGCCAATCTGCTCTGCCAACGCTGATCCCCTCTGGTTATTACCTAGGACGGATTGCCACAACTCATGGTGGGCATTAAAATCCCCTAGTACCAGGCGGTTATTGCCTACCAACAATGGGCTAATATCAGGCAAATAACGCGGTTCACAGCTATTAATCGGCGGGATATACACATTAAGCACCTCTACCTTGGCAGTTCCACACTTGACTGCTGCCCCCATACATTTCATGGGTCACTAGAGACTAGTTCAAGCGAGATAGGTCTGTACTGAACAGAATGGCATAACAGGAACGCTAATCCCCAGCCTCCTCTTCTGGTGCGATCCTTCCTTAGTACGTTGTAACCATAACAATTTGCAATTTTCTGCTGCAATTTTCATTCAGCTTTGTTTTCTGCACCGCTGCGATCTTAATATTCCTCCGACTCATGAATTACACTATCTCATCTATTTTGCCTTGGAGTCCGCTGCAATTGAATTGCAAGAATGATGCACAATCCGGAGTTGGAACAGCAACATGTGGCGTTAGGTGCTGCGGTGTTGGTTGCTTTTCTGGAGACTGCGGTGGAGTGCCATTCTCCGACGACGTCTCTGACGAAGAAGTGGACTCGCTGGGACTACGTTACTACAACAAGTCGTAACATAATCCCTTTCGCTGTAGTCTCGCAAACGCCTTAGTCCGGAACAGTTCTTAAAGTGCACCCATTCTCTACATCCATTACATCGCATCGAAACAGATCTGTGGTGGATGACGTTCCCGGCACGGACCAATAAAATCCGGAGCAAGCATTCCGGAATATGCTGCTCCCAATGCAGAAAAAAAAACAAACACAAACATATACATATACATACTGGGTTGGCAGCCGCTGGCCGAAACTGGGATCTTGTTGTTTCGGGTCAATCCGGTATCATAGAACCCGCTGCCGTGGGATTGATGTCACTCTTCGTTTAATTTGAGTGTATTAGTTTCTATTTATTTGTCTCGAAGCCTAGGGGAAGGTGGTTTGACCTTTTTTTCTGACACGAGATTTCGAATGGTCGATGGGTTGTGGGGGTGGAGACTTTGCTACTCGTGTGAGTGGCAACAATTGTATTGTTCTTCTTCCCGACTTTAGGGAATTGTTAGGATTACTGCATTGCAATTATTATTTTTTTTTTCTCCTTCAAAATGCATAAGCGTAACTTATATGGTCATATCAATCTTAATATTATTGAAATTTTTTCCTGGGTTTCTTGTGGTAATATGTTTTTGCAATATCCTCACATAGTATTTTTTGTGTTAATTTGTCTTATGTTGAATATTAATTAAGACAAAATAATGGAATATGGATATATTGAAAAAAATATTTTTAAAATTTTTTATTTGACATATATTTTTACCAATTCATTTGTTACGGACAAGAATACAGTTCACATTGGTGGACATTGTTTAAAGTAAATTATTTTCGTTAATTAATTTAAGTTTTTTTGCTAGTTAGAATTCGATTCATACTATTTTGTGCAACTTTGTAATATTCATTACAAAGATGTGCTGTCAAATTCTAACGAGTAACGATTTTGGCTTATGCGCCGCATCTAGCGTCGTATTTTTAAAAAAAAGGTAAATATTGTTTGCAACAATATTATTTAATAAATTGCCAATATTTCTATTGGAACATTTTCCTAAAAAAAATCGTGTTTTTTTATTTTTATCTATTTTTTGGTTTGGGATTTTATTCAATTTGCTATGCAAACAGAGGGAATTACTCTTGAAAGTGTGTTAAACTTTCATGTCCTCCCATTTCTTTGAAATTATAGACTTATGAATATATAGCCGACGAGAGCTTTAAAGATCGATTGCTAACAGTTGACGCGCCAATAGTTTCTGCACAGTCAAGTGTGTGTGATTTGCATGGTCGATTCACTTTGGTTCGCGTTAGCCGGTGTAGGACATACTCAAAAGAGAAAATCTCAAACCCCGGCCAAAGGCCGGCTACTAACGACAACTTTTAAATTTAAAAAAAACTTTAGTGCGCGTTGTTCGTGACAGTTGTTGTACAATAAATTTTATAAAAATCAAGTTTTCGTTATACAACTATATCTCTGTATCCGAAAAAGTTATTAGCACATTAGCGCAAATTGCAGAATATTTGAAAGGTAAGAGTGTCAGCTTTGCTATACAACAACTGTTATATTTAGAAAAACTTTTGTTCGCGTAGTTCGTGACAGTTGTTGTACAATAAATCTTATAAAAATCAAGTTTTCGTTATACAACTAATATTTTTGTATCCGAAAAAGTTATTAGAACAAATATAGCATTTGGAAAGGTGAGAGTGTTAGCTGTAATCAATCAATAATTTTGTTGACCCCCATAATGGGTTCTTTTCGACTTTTTGGGGGTTTTATAAAAAATCCGGTCCAAAAATCTATGATTTGACTATAACTTTAAATAATTGTGTGACCTTCTGTTGGATAGGCGTTTTCATAAGCTTTCAAACGATAACTATATTGTATATATCAAATGGTCGATATCGGGTAAGTGGATTCGGGTCAAAAATTTGGGGTCCTGGGTCCGTTCCCAAGAAAAAGAAAAACAGTTTCCCGAAACAGGATACCTACCTCTTGAAAAAAATTACTAAACTAGAGTTGTTTCAAAATAATAAATAAAATTCAAGTGCCGGCAAAGCTATCCCCTTGAAGGAAACCAAACTCAGATTTTTGGACAAATTCCTCGAAAATACTTTGCTTTTTTACATCGTTGGACAATGTAGTTTTTGAAGCGGTAAAGACTGAATTACAACAAAAACGATCTTCATACATCGACATTGCTCTGTGAAATATGTATACAATTTTCTGTCATCGGTTGAAGTATCCATTACGAACTTTAAATACGAATTTGAAACAATTTCGGTGAATAACGTTGCTGAAATAATCAAAACACCAAATATATGGAGATATCGTTATATTCTGACTATATAAAAACGTGAACATGCATACACAATTTTTTGTCATAAGTTGTAGTACCCATTACGAACTATACAAAAGATTAAACAATTCCAGTCTATTATGTCTCTAATACCATAAAAGTACTGGATATTGGGAGGTATCTTTATATAGTGGCTATACGAATAAGAAACTTTTGGTCATAGATTGTAGTGCCCATTAAGATCTTCCAACACGAAATTGTAAACAACTACGGTCTATATGTCGCTAAAATCATCAAAATACTGAATATTAAGAGGTACCGTTTTCCTCCTGAAGAAGTACCTAACTACAACGGCTTTTAGTAAACTTTACCAGGAAATTCGAAGAATGACAATATGGTGGACAATAAAAGGGAATTCTGTCGGTTATTGCGAGATTATATACCACTTGGCTTGTTAGGTCCAATCATAGTAGAGGCGAAGCTACTTATAGTAAAATCTTTAGCAGGAAAAAGTTGATTGGAATGAAGCAGTTCGCCCCAGTAGTATAGTATGCTGGAAAAAATCCTCCAAAATTTGTCAAACATTGCTGAGATTAAAATATCTGGGTGGATAAGGGCGCCCCCGAGAAGACATACTGTGCGATAGTCTACATACGAGTAGAGTCACCATTGGAGAGCACACCAACCACTTGCTGGTAGTGAAAACAAAAGTAACACACTAAAGGTTTTGACAAAAGAATGACCAAAAACCAAGAACTTTCGATTCACCAACTATTGAAACGAAAATGACATCAACCTTCACTCTTCTTTTTAGAGGGGAAGATATTTTCAAACGGTTTACATCATTCAATACAACATTCAGAGCTATAGTGCAAATCATTCTGTTTTTTTAATTACGTCAACGCCGACTACGGAAATTGTAGATGATAAACAAATAATATGGGCTTTGGCCAAAGAAAGAATTATTTAAAAAAAAGAACGTAAAAAAATTCACATTCCTCCTTATGCACCCCGCATGGTAGCCTATGGGAGGCAGGCGTGAACAGTATGACAAACAGGAATTTTACATTCGAAGAATTTACGACACTCATTTGCATTGAAGCTGTGCTTAAATGGAGACTATTACCACCATACCATTTGTCGTTCAGTGTGAACTGTTCGTGAGAAAAATAAAGAAGGTGGATTCTATACGACAGCTTAAAAAGTGATTCTAAAAAAAAGTAAAAAAGCTGTTAATTCGGCCGGGACGAACTTTGAATTCCCTCTATCATTTGGAACGTATTTGGCAATTAAAAAAAAAACGTTTAAAATTCCGTTCAAATCTTAAAAATACTGAATGTAGTCGTATGTATTCGACGACGTGGTCCTGCAAAGGCATCATTTGTCATAAGGCTTTATAATATTCATTGTATACTCAAAGTCTGGAGTTTTAATTTAATTCAGTTTATTTCATTAAGAAAGGTTGTGATGTACAAGTTACAAGAGTAAACTATGAACTAATAAATAAAGAATATGGAATGGAGATTGTTAGTGAAAATAGGGTTGCCATCTGGCAGATAAAATAAAAGTGATGTCAATATCGAGTTTACATATACAACATCTTTCCCCTCTAAGGAGAGAATAGGGCCCTGGTTCTTCGAACCCTTGTTGATCGCCGCAATCCTTGTCCCCGTTCGTAGACATTTGTAGCAAATGACGATGCGGATGATTCCGGGAATCCTAGCACTGGAGTAGATGTCGAAGAAGTTTGGGTGTCCTCATACCCATGTGTTGAGACGGGTGGAGTTGAAAATTGTTCGGTATGTTCTAGCTTAATCTCTGAGTTAGTTGTTCGATTACCGATTCTTGTTGTTCGTCGGTGACGATGCTCGAACCAGCTCCGTAGTTATTCGGACGATTCACAGAGTTTTCCTTACTGTTGACTGGTGTGCGACGACTCCATGTGTCAATATCATTTTGATCTGTACCACGAAGTTGATCAATATGACTTCTATAATACTTCCCCTGGAACAGAATTCGATAGTGGACATCTCCCAAACGTTTGGTCACTTTGGTTTTGATCCTTTTCCAATTCCTTGTATTTACAACTGCTCTTCATGAACTATTTGGCTGTTACTTTACTACTAGTTTCTTGTGGGAACACTAGATTTAAACGTGTTCGTAACTGTTGTCCTAGGAACAACTGTGCTGGGGACTGACCCGTAGTCGAATGAGGTGCATTTCTGTACTGTCTCAGGAATTCGTTAAGATTCTCTTTCAATGTCATTTTCGTTGTACGCATAGCCTTTAATGCATTCTTCACCGTTCGGACATTTCGCTCTGTTGGCCGTTAGTTGCTGGGTGGTAGGGGACAGTAAATTTGTGGTACTTAACGCCAATTCTTTGTATAAAATTCTTGAATTCAGCCGAAGAAAAATTCGTTCCATTATCGGAAACTACTATTAATGGTACTCCGTATGTAGCAAACACTTCATACAGCAATGTAATCGTCATCTTAACCATCCCTATATGGGCGCCATGCAAATCTTTCAATAAATCGTCCCGAAATCTAGGAGGGATCACAATTTGGTGTTCAAACATTAAACACCCTGACGACTCTTTGTAGTTCATTTCTGGTGCTTTGTAACCAGCTTTTGACAAACACTGTCCACTTTCCAATAACTTTGTAATCTTACGAAGATGTGGATCCTTTCTGGTTTCCAGCGCAATTCGTTCAGAAGTTTCCGGTAATTGATTAATTTGGCGAATCACGAAACTGTCGAATTCTTCAAGGTCATTACATATGGCCTTATCAAAACTGAGCTTGTTCACTCTGTTTACTGGAGTTACTCGAGACAAAAAATCGGCATTGCTGTTTTCTTTCGAGGTTTTGTGGACCACTTCAAAATTGAAATTATAAAGGAAATCGGCGTAGTTTGCCATACGGGATATGCATAAAATATGCAGCGTCTTACTCGGTTGTAGGATTTGTACCAGCGGTTTGTGGTCAGTAATCAGAGTCCAATGACGGGCATACAGGTACGTGAAAAACTTTAGGACGGCCCACACTATGGTCAGCGCCTCTTTATCGATTTGTGAATATCGTTACTCCGTCGCGTTCATGGTGCGGCTCGCATAAGCAATTGGACGTTCCTGTCCATTAGAAAGATGATGCGACAGAACAGCTCTCTGTCCCGTTTTACTGGCGTCCGTTGCAATTAGAATAGGCAATGCTGGATTGTACGGGATCAGCACTTGCGGAGCTATCAACAGTTGCTTAATTTTGGTGTATGCCGCATCTGTATTTTTATTCCAATAGAAAGTTCCTTTTTTCAAAACGTCCCGAAGTGGACTCTCAAGTGTAGACAGGTTTAATATGAAATTCGATTAATACGACGCCTTTCCCAAAAATAATTGTAACTCCTCCAACGTTCTTGGTTTTGTCGCATGTATAATCGCTTCAATGTGTTTGTTGGGTTTATGAATTCCTTTGGCGTCGATTTTGTGACCTAGAAATTCAATCGATGACGTCACAAACAGGCACTTCTTTTTGTTTAACTTAAATCCAAATTCCTTTAACTTACATAATGCAGTCTCAAGAACTTTCAACAGATCATCAACATCTGTTGCAAACACCAGAATCTCGTCGAAAAAATTAAGAATATTAGAAATGCCATGTATAGTCATTTCCACCGTTCTTTGCTAAATGGCCGGAATGTTGGCGGCTCCATAAACTGCTCGAGTTGGACGTATCAGTCCATGTGTTGGAGTATTCAGCGTCAGGACATGGGCAAATTCCTCATCAACTATCAAGTGTGAATACGCGTCAGTAATATCCAAATGGGCAAACACCGTTGAGCCCTTCATCCTATTGAAAATATCCTCCGCTTTCGGAATTGGGTGTTCGTCTATTACAATTTGCGGATTTACGGTTGGTTTGTAGTTACCCGTAATAAGTATACCTCCATTCCCCTTCGTCACTACATGTGTAGTAGAATACTCTACTCTTTCGTAAGATCCCGCCGCAATGTTAGCCTATTTCCCTGGCATTCACATCCCGTAATGCGAATGGGATTTTTCGGGGTCTTGCAAATTTTGGCGTAGGTTAGGATAGGTAGGTTAAAGGACGCGCGGTTACCATATGGCAACCGCTCCACTCGGAGACCTATAGGTCCATTGTGTTCATCCTAGAAAAGAATGTTAAGAAAAAGAGGAAAAGGTGATTGGTAGAAAAGGTGAAGATAAAAGGTAAAGTTGTAGAGTGTGATCTACGGCTGAGGAGTTTGCCGTGTCGTCTTTAGCCACTTGAATCTTCTGGCTAATTAAAGGATTACTATAGGGTTAGTGTTAGAAAAAGACGACAGGTCATGTGACACTAGTTCTCCCACTAACCTGTGTCTCATATTAATGAGTGCTGGGCAGTGGCGGAGCAAGTGTTCGACTGTCTCGATTTCTTCTTCATCTTGACAGATCCTACAGTAGTCAAAGCCGTCGCTATCCCATTTCGAGGTCATAGCCCTCACCTTACAGTGACCTGTGATGATACCCACCACAAGTTTTAAATCAGGTTTTGACAATGACATCAGCGACCTTGTTCTCTTCTCCGAGAGTGTGGGCCAGATTCGTTTGGGGATGGTGCATCCCATTTCGTCCAGCCATTTTTGTTGGATTTTCTCAGAGTAATGTCTGTGAATAACCTGTAGGAAATGGCACAGTGGTGGTTTAAGTGAGTTGTCTACTTCAATTGTAGTTGATTCGGATCCTAGTCTGGCCAATTCGTCTGCAGTCTCGTTACCTGAGATGTTATAATGGCCAGGAACCCAACAGAGCTTGATGGATAACCCAGTGTTTTCCAAGGCTTCCCTGCAGTTTAAAACAGCCCTAGACTTGATAGTAAAGGAACTCAAGGCCTTCAGTGCCGCTTGACTATCGACATATATTGTCACCGGACCGCTGACCTCAATGCTCCTAGTGACCAGCACGTCAATGGCCATTTTGACCACAACGATTTCCGCCTGAAATACGCTACAGTTGTTTCCAAGCTTATAGGATTCACGGACATTAAGGGTATCACAGAAGACACCAGCTCCCGTACCACACTCCATCTTTGAACCGACGGTATAAACAGCTATGCCGCGGAAAGGTGGGTTGTTATGAGCCCAGGCGTCTCTATCAGGTATGTGTTTGTCAGGTGGGTAGAAGCTTAATCGTGGTGAAATATAGTCACTTGCATAGGCTATCTTTCCCACATTCCTTACACGCCTTAGAATCGCAGAATGTCCAAAGGGTTGACTGCGCCATTCACTTAGTTCTCTGAGTCGAAGAGCACTCCTGAATGCTTGTTCCTCCACATATATATTTAGCGGGCTTAGGCCCAGTAGAGTATCCAGTGCTGCTTGAGGCGTGCTCCTGAAGACACCCGTTATCAGTAGGGATGCGACCCTTTGAACTTTGTTAATGTGTTGGCTTCTTCAAAGAATGCCACCATACTAGAGATCCATAGGTTAGAATGGGGCGAACGATTGACTTATACATCCGTTTAATGATGTGTGGTTTGAGGCACCAGGTTTTGCCTATGGAATTCTTACAGGAATAGAGTGCCTCTTCCAACTTAATCGGCGGTCAAGGATAGTGCCAAGATATTTAGCTTCTAGCGAGAGGTTTAAACTGACTCCATCTAGTCTCGGTGGTGTAAATGAAGGATATTTACGTCTTTTAGTGAAAAGGACGAGCTTTCACGCCTAGTCCATTGCGACGCGCCCACCGTGATAAGATGACTAGAGCTCCTTGCATTAGGTCCGAGATTGTTTGCAGGAATTTCCCGGAATTAGTAGGACGACGTCATCAGCGTATGCGACTACTTTCGTCCCTGTTACCTCTAGATCTATAATTATATTGTTAATGACCAAAAGCCAAAGTAATGGTGATAGGACACCCCCTTGCGGAGTGCCCCTAGTGACCGATTTCCTGACGGATGTTTCCCCCAATGCTAGAGGTGATGATTCTGCTGCTAAGCATGGTATCAACCCAGTCTATGAGGAGTTGGGGTACCTTAAGTTTTGATAGTGAATCATGAATGGATTCTAGCGTGACGTTGTTGAAGGCTCCCTCAATATCGAGGAAGGCAGCCAAGGTGAATAAGGAACCATTCATGTTCTTCTCTATACCTTTCATATAGGCATGCTGAGCAGTGCTAATGACGGTCTTGGGTAATAGATCTCTATGGGGAATAGATCTCTATGTCTATCAGCCTTTCCAAAGTTTTCAATAAGAAGGATGAGAGACTTATCGGTCTATAGTCCTTAGGAAGTGAGTGACTCGGTTTCCCCGCTTTGGGGATATAAGTGACTGTGACTTCTCTCCATGATTCCGGAATGTAGGATAGACGCAGACAAGCTTTGAAAATCTCCCCCAGTATTGGGGATATTGACGCTGAGACACGCTGGATCATAGCGGGAATAATACCGTCTGGTCCCACTTAATTTTGGGTAAGCTTACTATTCTGTCGGCCAGGTTTTGGTCTCTAGCCGTATGATCACGATGCACTTGATCGGTTTGCCGATTGCTTGCCGTGTCGATACAGCCAGGGAAGTGTGTGTTGGCTAGCAGGTTAAGAGTCTCTAGTCCAGAGGATTTAGGATCCTTCGAAAAGACTTTACGAAGTCTGGAGGCATCGTTGACACTTTCTATAGACTCCGTGAAGCATACCCCAATGGCCCTATTATACAGTCGCCTACTAAATTGGCTAAATGTTTTGACCACCAAACTGGTTGACATTTTTTCCCTGGGTAGGTTTGCGGACAGACTTTTTCATAGCAATCTATATAGAGGGTAGAGGTTAAGACCATGTTGTCGAAACAGTAAAGCCTGGGTATAGCCAGTTCCGTAAATTTGTCCCAATGTGCCTTTCTTAGATTTCTAAGTGGTTTTTGATGAATACCATCTACTAAGATTTTGAAAACTATCTTCCGGTGGTCTGAACACGAGCACTCAGGAGAAACTTTCCAATCTTGTATAAGAGATTCATCCTTGTTAGTTAGGGTGATGTCAATGACCTCAGCCCAATCTTTGGTTTGAAATGTTGCATCGTTGCCCCTATTACATATTTTGAGATTATATTTTTTTAGATAAAATCAAAAATGGACTCACCTCTGACGTTGGTATCATTGCTGCCCCATTGGAAGTGGTGTGCGTTTGTCAGCCAGATCTTTGAGCAGCTCCTCTACTTCGTGGCCAGGTGGGTCAGGTCGCTCGTACGGTGGGTAGAGAGAGATGAAAATGTGAACCCTCCCGGATTTAGACTCAAGTCTCGCTAAAGTAACGTCTCCTCCACTGTAGTTGCTAAGGAGGATAAGATTTAAACTCTTTTTGGCAACAATACACGTCTTACATTATCACCATTGGATACCGCATAAGAGACGTACTGCCCACTCACTAGTCCAGTTACCCTATTATTGTATATATAGGGTTCCTGAACCAGAGCTATATCTACTTCAGCTTTCGAGAGGGATAGGAGGAGTTCGGCAGCAGCTGCTTTGCAGTGATGCAGATTATTCTGCATGATGCTAAGTAGCCGATGTTTTCTTCCACCTAATGCAACGGCGTTAGACGGAAATGGATCCATCCAGCGCCGAAATGCAATTTTCCCCCACGAGCTTGAAGGTATTCCTGGCCATCCGTATCCATAGATACTTTGATGACCAGGCCCCCTCATCAGTGTTTGAACTGACAAGACGCCAGTTGTCTGTTTTGAGGTTGGGGTTCTGCTTGCCCAGTATTGTCAGGATGCGTGCCGGATCAACGGATGGTGGTGGCACCCAAGCTGTCAATACCTTACGACAGGGGATGTCCTTTAAGGATACAACCGCCAGATCACATCCCTGCCAGAGGTCGCGAAAGCCAGATATTGCAGTGACCAGGTAATCCTTAGATTCCTGGTTTTCACAGCACATGACTTTCACGCCTCTGTAAAGGGTTGCACTGCCGAATTGCATACTTCGTGGGTCACCCTCTCCCGTGAAGACAAGCTCCCTCAGTCGATCTTCGAATAGCAGCCATCGACTGTCGCTGATTTTACCTTCCGGTTCAGCCTTGTCGATGATTGCTACCCGAAGAGGAGTCTGATTAAGAGAACAGCTTGGTAAATGCGGGTGGTTCTTTTCGAACTTTGCAATTACCTTGAGGTTCATCTTAATCAGAATCTTCTCTCTCTCCGTTATCTGCGCGGGGTCTTGGCCGATAATTTTTTACAATAGTTTACCGACCTTTTATAGCCCCGCTTTGCTTTCGCCTCCTTTGGGTCGGCGCCATCATGAGAGGTAGGGTTTCTGGTAGGATCCCCGCCAGTACCTACATTGATGGCGTCTTGCCGATCGAGGCTGGTAACATCGGAAGTGACCGACGATGATCCCTCCTGGATTTGGGACTCTGCGCAAGTCTCGCTGGGAGTGTTCTTGGTGGCTTTTTGAAATGACTTACCACTTTCAGACGAGGAAATTACCGTGATGTCAAGTTCCACATCCAAAAGTGGTGAGTCATCTCCAAAGCCAGAATGAATACTTTCCTGACTGAGCCTTAGCGTTTTTGTCTTTTCCAGGAGGGCGGACAATTGTTCGCTATGTCGCTGAATATTGTCAGGGATGACGTCACTGTAATTCAGTATAGAGTATAGAAACAATTGTTTGCTATGTCGCTGAATATTGTCATGGATGACGTCACTGTAATTCAGTATAGAGTCGTCCCCTCCCGAGTTGGAAATCGTGTCCTGTGGCCGGTCCTTGGTCGTTGCTTCCTTGGATGCAATAGTGTCAGTGGTGGTAGTTGGGTGTTTGTTTTTATTTAAGTAATTATTCTTCTCCATATTAAAAAGTCGAACTTGGAGGAAACGAAGTCCACCATGGCATAGCCTCCCTACAATGGCAAGGACTGGGCAACTAAGCCTGTTACCCACTGAGGCGCCCAGGTATCAGTAAGGCAACCGTACGAATACAGTCGGTACCCTGACTGCAAGCCGAAGAACACTGATGGGCACGGTTTACGTAACACCCCAGCGTTAGGGGGTCTTATTCTTCGGTAGACCAACACCGATCACTGGATAGTTTGAGGCGTCAGTTGTTCGCCTCGTCGAACCAGGGATCATGGGCACTCGGATATTTGTTCCGAGACTCTCCCCCCGGTACCGTTGAGTTGTCCGCGACTGCTTATTTATTCGCAGCTGCCCAATATATCTATTGGGCGTTCCACTATCCGCAACCTGTGGACGCGTCCGGTAGCAACCAGCTATGCTTCCGATACTCGGCCGGAAAATTTTCGCGTAGCATCTTGCATCAATTGCACTTTAATAGGAGGACCTTTGAACTTACCCGCTATATCACTGAATATATCTTTATGTTTGGCTAATAGCAGCTGTTGTTGTTGTTGTAGCAGCTCATACATCTGTGTACGTTTGGTTTCCATTTTCTGACTCAGTTCAATCGGGTTCTGCCTCTAAGTCCAGTCTCAAAAAGGATGCAACCTGTATGGGTTGTGTCCATAACGAGACTGGAGTTAGGTGAGTAGGCTTGGCTGGGCAACGAAATAAGTGCAGCGTGTCATGTGGGCCTGTGCCACATGCTGGGCAGATGTTCTGCACGTCGCCGTTGATCCGGGTCCAGTAGGAATTTAGGCGGCTGCACCATCCGGATCGTAATTGAGCCAAGACTACTCGGGTTTGTCGGGGCAGCTCTCGTTCTTCAGCTGCGACGGGAGGGGGATGGTCTCCTAGCACAGTATTCACTCTATATCCTTCAATGGCTTCTGAGACCGCATTAGAGTGAATACTATTCAGTCCCGCTTGATAGGCCTGTTGATCTAGAGGCTCTCTCTTATACCTCTGTACCTCTCTCTCTAGATCATGAAGGTCTTTCCTAACGTGCCTGGGCGGAGGTTGCCTATCCACAAGATGGTGATTTGGATGGCTTTGTCTATAACACCCAAGCAGGTATTGCATTGACAGCATTTTGTTATGCTGTCGCACCGGTAAGACCTTCGCCTCCTCATGTAGGTGATCGACAGGTGTCATGAGAAGGCACCCTGTTGCGGTTCTAAGGGCGGCATTCTGGCAGGACTGAACATTTTTCCACTGCGTAGCACTGACGTTAGCGGACCACACCGGATCCGCATAGTTTACCACAGACCGGCCTATCGCGTTGTAAGAGATCAACAAGGTTTCCTTATCAGCTCCCCAAGTACTGCCGGCCAGAGACTTGAGGACCTTGTTCCTACTTCTAATCTTGTCGCAGATAGCTGTGGTATGCGCGGACGACTTAAAGAGGCTATCGAATGTGACCCCTAGTACCTTGGGGTAGTTGGTGGTCGGAATAATAGCACCATCGACCTGCACATTCAAGGATAGCCCCATCTCCGCAGTCCATGTGGTGAAAAGTGTGGCCGTCGACTTAGTGGCGGATATCTTCATATTCCTCGCAGTGAAAAAGGCGGTAAGATCAACAAGGTAAGCGTTCAACCGATCGCAAATGTCATCAATAATGGGTCCGGACGCCACGAGCGTACAATCATCTGCGTACGTAACAATCTCTATGCCGTCTGGAGGGCGTGGAATTTCAGAAAGGTAGAGGTTAAACAGTTCCGGAGATATCACCCCACCTTGGGGAACTCCCTGTTTAACTCTACGGATGCTCGACTTCTTGTTTCTGAATTCCACGTACGACTGGCGTCCACACATGTAGTTTACTATCCAACGTTTCAAACTTGGCCGGAGGGTGGTGCGTTCAATGTACTCGAACAGTGTGGCATGATTGACTTTATCAAAGGCTTTTGATAAATCAAGTGCCACCATAACTGTTCTATCGCACGGCCTGCTCTGGTTGAGACCTCTACTGGCATGTGTGGAAATGGCGTGTAAAGCTGTTGTTGTGCTATGCAATTTCCGGAATCCATGTTGATGATCGGCTACTGGGAAACACTCTCTTATGCTGGGGAGGAGTAAAGCCTCAAGCGTCTTTGCTACTGGTGACAAAAGTGATATCGGCCTGTATGAATCACTTTTGCTGGCATCCTTGCCTGGCTTCAGTAGCGGGACCACCCTGCCCATTTTCCAGGCATCGGGAACTACTAGGGTGGCTAACGACAGATTGAGAAGCTTTGTCAGATACTCAACTCCTGGTTCATCCAGTTGCTTCAACATCACCATTGAGATTCCGTCAGGACCAAGCGCTTTGGATGACTTTGCGCTTCTGATGACCTGTGCAACATCTGCCAACGTAAATTGTGGTGGTACCTCCTCGGCTGGAAGGGATCGTACACGGCGTAGTATCCTTCTCTTCGCCCTGTCACTCTCGGGGTGCTCTACAAACTGCCGGTTAAAATAACACGCGCACCTCTTCGGATCTGTCACTTCTACGCCGTTAAATGAGACAGATGTCCGATCGTCCTTTTTTCCAGGGTTCGAAAGCGACTTAACCGTTGCCCACAATTTACTCGTTCCGGCACCGATGTTGCAATGCTTCAGATGTTCTAACCACTTTTTCCGCTTATGCTCACCTACTAACCTGTTTACCTCCAGACTCTGGGGTTATTAGGGTTAGTACGGCGAAGCTCATCTCGCTCGTTTGCTAATCCCGCTGCCTCTGCTGGGAAATTTGGTCTTATTTCAGGTATTCGACCAGCAGGTATATAGCGAGCGGCTGCAGCTTTGATGATGTCCCGGAAACACCTATCTGCTACCTGAACATCAGATGGGTTGGGCAGTTCTCTGAAGCGGCGATTGGTATACTCTCTGAATTCTTGCCAATTGGCTTTCCCGTGGTTAAGGAAAGTGCGGCGTTCAGAGTCGATGAAGTCGGGTGGTCTATTGATGGCGATAATAATGAGGAGGTGGTCTTACGACAGGGGATGTCCTTTAAGGATACAGCCGCCAGATCACATCCCTGCCAGAGGTCGCGAAAGCCAGATATTGCATTGACCAGGTAATCCTTAGATTCCTGGTTTTCACAGCACATGACTTTCACGCCTCTGTAAAGGGTTGCACTGCCGAATTGCATACTTCGTGGGTCACCCTCTCCCGTGAAGACAAGCTCCCTCAGTCGATCTTCGAATAGCAGCCATCGACTGTCGCTGATTTTACCTTCCGGTTCAGCCTTGTCGATGATTGCTACCCGAAGAGGAGTCTGATTAAGAGAACAGCTTGGTAAATGCGGGTGGTTCTTTTCGAACTTTGCAATTACCTTGAGGTTCATCTTAATCAGAATCTTCTCTCTCTCCGTTATCTGCGCGGGGTCTTGGCCGATAATTTTTTACAATAGTTTACCGACCTTTTATAGCCCCGCTTTGCTTTCGCCTCCTTTGGGTCGGCGCCATCATGAGAGGTAGGGTTTCTGGTAGGATCCCCGCCAGTACCTACATTGATGGCGTCTTGCCGATCGAGGTTGGTAACATCGGAAGTGACCGACGATGATCCCTCCTGGATTTGGGACTCTGCGCAAGTCTCGCTGGGAGTGTTCTTGGTGGCTTTTTGAAATGACTTACCACTTTCAGACGAGGAAATTACCGTGATGTCAAGTTCCACATCCAAAAGTGGTGAGTCATCTCCAAAGCCAGAATGAATACTTTCCTGACTGAGCCTTAGCGTTTTTGTCTTTTCCAGGAGGGCGGACAATTGTTCGCTATGTCGCTGAATATTGTCGGGGATGACGTCACTGTAATTCAGTATAGAGTATAGAAACAATTGTTTGCTATGTCGCTGAATATTGTCATGGATGACGTCACTGTAATTCAGTATAGAGTCGTCCCCTCCCGAGTTGGAAATCGTGTCCTGTGGCCGGTCCTTGGTCGTTGCTTCCTTGGAAGCAATAGTGTCAGTGGTGGTAGTTGGGGGTTTGTTTTTATTTAAGTAATTATTCTTCTCCATATTAAAAAGTCGAACTTGGAGGAAACGAAGTCCACCATGGCATAGCCTCCCTACAATGGCAAGGACTGGGCAACTAAGCCTGTTACCCACTGAGGCGCCCAGGTATCAGTAAGGCAACCGTACGAATACAGTCGGTACCCTGACTGCAAGCCGAAGAACACTGATGGGCACGGTTTACGTAACACCCCAGCGTTAGGGGGTCTTATTCTTCGGTAGACCAACACCGATCACTGGATAGTTTGAGGCGTCAGTTGTTCGCCTCGTCGAACCAGGGATCATGGGCACTCGGATATTTGTTCCGAGACTCTCCCCCCGGTACCGTTGAGTTGTCCGCGACTGCTTATTTATTCGCAGCTGCCCAATATATCTATTGGGCGTTCCACTATCCGCAACCTGTGGACGCGTCCGGTAGCAACCAGCTATGCTTCCGATACTCGGCCGGAAAATTTTCGCGTAGCATCTTGCATCAATTGCACTTTAATAGGAGGACCTTTGAACTTACCCGCTATATCACTGAATATATCTTTATGTTTGGCTAATAGCAGCTGTTGTTGTTGTTGTAGCAGCTCATACATCTGTGTACGTTTGGTTTCCATTTTCTGACTCCGTTCAATCGGGTTCTGCCTCTAAGTCCAGTCTCAAAAAGGATGCAACCTGTATGGGTTGTGTCCATAACGAGACTGGAGTTAGGTGAGTAGGCTTGGCTGGGCAACGAAATAAGTGCAGCGTGTCATGTGGGCCTGTGCCACATGCTGGGCAGATGTTCTGCACGTCGCCGTTGATCCGGGCCCAGTAGGAATTTAGGCGGCTGCACCATCCGGATCGTAATTGAGCCAAGACTACTCGGGTTTGTCGGGGCAGCTCTCGTTCTTCAGCTGCGACGGGAGGGGGATGGTCTCCTAGCACAGTATTCACTCTATATCCTTCAATGGCTTCTGAGACCGCATTAGAGTGAATACTATTCAGTCCCGCTTGATAGGCCTGTTGATCTAGAGGCTCTCTCTTATACCTCTGTACCTCTCTCTCTAGATCATGAAGGTCTTTCCTAACGTGCCTGGGCGGAGGTTGCCTATCCACAAGATGGTGATTTGGATGGCTTTGTCTATAACACCCAAGCAGGTATTGCATTGACAGCATTTTGTTATGCTGTCGCACCGGTAAGACCTTCGCCTCCTCATGTAGGTGATCGACAGGTGTCATGAGAAGGCACCCTGTTGCGGTTCTAAGGGCGGCATTCTGGCAGGACTGAACATTTTTCCACTGCGTAGCACTGACGTTAGCGGACCACACCGGATCCGCATAGTTTACCACAGACCGGCCTATCGCGTTGTAAGAGGTCAACAAGGTTTCCTTATCAGCTCCCCAAGTACTGCCGGCCAGAGACTTGAGGACCTTGTTCCTACTTCTAATCTTGTCGCAGATAGCTGTGGTATGCGCGGACGACTTAAAGAGGCTATCGAATGTGACCCCTAGTACCTTGGGGTAGTTGGTGGTCGGAATAATAGCACCATCGACCTGCACATTCAAGGATAGCCCCATCTCCGCAGTCTATGTGGTGAAAAGTGTGGCCGTCGACTTAGTGGCGGATATCTTCATATTCCTCGCAGTGAAAAAGGCGGTAAGATCAACAAGGTAAGCGTTCAACCGATCGCAAATGTCATCAATAATGGGTCCGGACGCCACGAGCGTACAATCATCTGCGTACGTAACAATCTCTATGCCGTCTGGAGGGCGTGGAATTTCAGAAAGGTAGAGGTTAAACAGTTCCGGAGATATCACCCCACCTTGGGGAACTCCCTGTTTAACTCTACGGATGCTCGACTTCTTGTTTCTGAATTCCACGTACGACTGGCGTCCACACATGTAGTTTACTATCCAACGTTTCAAACTTGGCCGGAGGGTGGTGCGTTCAATGTACTCGAACAGTGTGGCATGATTGACTTTATCAAAGGCTTTTGATAAATCAAGTGCCACCATAACTGTTCTATCGCACGGCCTGCTCTGGTTGAGACCTCTACTGGCATGTGTGGAAATGGCGTGTAAAGCTGTTGTTGTGCTATGCAATTTCCGGAATCCATGTTGATGATCGGCTACTGAGAAACACTCTCTTATGCTGGGGAGGAGTAAAGCCTCAAGCGTCTTTGCTACTGGTGACAAAAGTGATATCGGCCTGTATGAATCACTTTTGCTGGCATCCTTGCCTGGCTTCAGTAGCGGGACCACCCTGCCCATTTTCCAGGCATCGGGAACTACTAGGGTGGCTAACGACAGATTGAGAAGCTTTGTCAGATACTCAACTCCTGGTTCATCCAGTTGCTTCAACATCACCATTGAGATTCCGTCAGGACCAAGCGCTTTGGATGACTTTGCGCTTCTGATGACCTGTGCAACATCTGCCAACGTAAATTGTGGTGGTACCTCCTCGGCTGGAAGGGATCGTACACGGCGTAGTATCCTTCTCTTCGCCCTGTCACTCTCGGGGTGCTCTACAAACTGCCGGTTAAAATAACACGCGCACCTCTTCGGATCTGTCACTTTTACGCCGTTAAATGAGACAGATGTCCGATCGTCCTTTTTTCCAGGGTTCGAAAGCGACTTAACCGTTGCCCACAATTTACTCGTTCCGGTACCGATGTTGCAATGCTTCAGATGTTCTAACCATTTTTTCCGCTTATGCTCACCTACTAACCTGTTTACCTCCAGACTCTGGGGTTATTAGGGTTAGTACGGCGAAGCTCATCTCGCTCGTTTGCTAATCCCGCTGCCTCTGCTGGGAAATTTGGTCTTATTTCAGGTATTCGACCAGCAGGTATATAGCGAGCGGCTGCAGCTTTGATGATGTCCCGGAAACACCTATCTGCTACCTGAACATCAGATGGGTTGGGCAGTTCTCTGAAGCGGCGATTGGTATACTCTCTGAATTCTTGCCAATTGGCTTTCCCGTGGTTAAGGAAAGTGCGGCGTTCAGAGTCGATGAAGTCGGGTGGTCTATTGATGGCGATAATAATGGGGAGGTGGTCTGAGCCTAGTGAAATGACTGATTGCCAAGTTACGTCATTCGTCAGACCTGGGGACACGATGGATATGTCCGTTGAACTGTGGCAGTCTCCCCTTATTCTGGTGGGCGCGTCCTCATTCACTGTGCAAAACGTGGAGCTATCGATTTGCTCAGCCAGCGCCATGCCTCTCTGGTCATTACCTAGGACGGAATGCCATAATTCATGATGGGCATTGAAATCCCCTAGCACCAGACGGTTATTGCCTACCAGTAGTGAACTGATATTAGGCATATAACGCGGGGCACAGCTATTTAACGGCGGAATGTACACGTTGAGCACCTCTACCTCGGCGGTTCCACACTTGACCGCTACCCCCATACATTCCATGTACGGGTCACTAGAGTCAAGCTCAGGCGAGATAGGTCTGTACTGGACAGAGAGAGGAACGCTAATCCTCCACCTCCACCTCTGGAGCGATCCTTCCTCAGTACGTTGTATCCATCACAACTTTGAAGCCTGCAGGTGGTACTCAGCTTCGTCTCCTGGATCGCTGCGACCTTGATGTTCTTCCGACTCATAAAGCTTACAATTTCGTTAATCTTACCTCTGAGACCATCACAATTAAATTGGAGAAATGATGCATTATCCGGAACCTGAACAGCAATGTGTGGCGTCAACTGCTGCGTAGGTTGCTGTTGGGGAGATTGCGGGGGAGCCTCATATTGCGACGACGATGAGGACGCCGAAGATGAAGACTCACTGGGGTCTACATTGACGCAGCAGGAAGCAATGTAGTCCCTATCGCTATACTCCTGTATCCGGTTTAGGCCGGAACAATTCCGGAAATGCACCCACTCCATGCATCCGTTGCATCTCACCGAAACCGATCTGTGGTGGATGCGATTACGACAAACGGAGCAGAACCATGGTCCGGGGTTGGTCTCGATCCCGGCTCGGACCAAGAGAATACGGAGCAAACATTGCTCCGTTGCTAATGTTGCTCCCACATCAGAAAAATGGACGAACACGAACATGTATTTGCTGGGTTGGCGGCCCCTGGTCGGAGATATGTGCCTCCGAGTCAATCCGGTACATAGAACCGGCCGCCGTGGGATTGAGCAGCTGATAGCAGCTGTAGTCGTTCAGAAAGTATGGGTTTTTTACTGCTATAGATGCTATCTTCTCTCTTGTCGCTGCTGATAACTCCGTCCCCTTGATGCTTCTATTGGGTCTTGGAACAATTTGGGAAAATTTACTTCTCGAGCAAAATGTGCGATCCACACACGGCCACATTATGTGTCAAAATGGCCATCAACTGCGTATAAATTCTGCCTACGACTGGTTCTGCCTAAAGATACATTCAGCACGGTACGTCTATGCACGTATCGACGGTCCGCTTTCTTTAACACTGGTGACTGCTTTATGTTCTTTAAATTATCCAAGCTAATAATACTGCAAGTTGCACCCGTATCTAGTTCCATATCCACCTTCTGGCCGTCTATCTTCATTGTGACCATTTTCCGATCGAATGGCCCTTATGTTCTGACTGTTGCAATCTGAGACGTATGTGCCTCCTAGTCCTCATCTGACAACAACGACTACTCTATCTGCTTTATATTTAACTTGCACACTTTACTTATGTGGCCTACCTTGCCGCATGAAAAACACTTTGCGTTCGTGAATTGACAATCCTTCCGTACGTGTCGATCACCGCCGACTTCTGCTACACACCATTTTTCGTCTTGACAGGTGTAAATCCCAACTTGCATGTTGGTTTTGTAGTAATATTCTCACCTGTATTTACTACACCCGTTGATAACTGAGTTAACTTCTTTGCCGTGGCACACTCATATGCCTCCGCAAAACTTTTTGGTTGCTTAGCAATAATCCCGTCACAAATATTGCGAGATTTCACTCCAAATATCATCTGCTCAATCAGCATCCTATCCAGTAAAAAAATTTGCCAACTATTCCCCTACATCTTGGTGTATCTGTCGAAATCTGAAACTTTCCGCATAAATGATTCTCCTCTCGTCGAAATGATTTATCAATGTTGTTTTGATTTCTTCATATTTCATCGTGGCCGCGATTTTTGAACAGCCTCCGTCGCAGCCGTACGAATTGCATTTGCCAAGGAAGAAAAAACTGCATTGAACTGCTCCTGGTTCATCGTGCCTGTCTACTTTTGACACCAATATTGTATACTCAGTTTTAATGTAATTCAGTTTATTTCATTAAGAAAGATTGTGATGTTCAAGTTACAAGAGTAAACTATGAACTAATAACTAAAGAATATGTAATGGAGAATGTTAGTGAAAATAGGGTTGCCACCTGGCAGATAAAATAAAAGTGATATCAATATCGAGTTTACATATATAATAATATTCAAATTCGAAACTTAAAAAAAAGATAAATCTGTAAAAAATGTAGCTAAAATCATCAAAATACCGAATATATTGGGGTACCATTATATGACGGCCATACCAAAACGTGGACCGGCACAGACAATTTTCTGTCATAGGCTGTAGTATCCATTACGAACTTCACACACCAAATTTGAAACAATTCCGGTGAATAATGTCGCTAAAATCATCAAAAATGTATGTTTCGGGGTGTTACAAACGGAATGGCATACTTAATATACCCTCCATACTGTGGTGGAGGTTAAAAAATCGAACATTGTAACAGCAATGACATCTTCCTGACTTATCACATTAACAATAGCAACATGTAGTTTTCGCATTTATTGTCGATGTCAATTGATCGCTATTTCCATTAGATTCGTAATTTAGTACGTCCTTTCATGTTTTTTGCTTTATCATTATCACACAAATACTTTTTCCTTTTATGCATACATAGTACATACACATATACATTATAAAACTTAATAAAGCAAGAGTTTTGACTCTTCCCAAGAGGGTTTATATTTGTTTCGCTTTTCTGGAAACCCAATCGGAGGATTCTGAGTAACGACTAGGACATCCTCTGACCTATTGAGCTAATACGTCCATATAATGAGACTCAGTATAAGATTGTATATTTGTCTCTTGGAAATTTCCTCTCTATAGACCACATAAAATTTGATTTACTTAATATTTAGGAGTGCTCGTTTGTTGATGGATCTTACTTTTGCTTGTCATTTTTTCCAAGGGACGAGAGTTTATTTGAAGACTTATTTTTTTACATTACATTATATCCAAATTTATGTTAGGCAAATTTTTTGCGTCAATTCTTTGTTTATAGGAGAGAGGGGTAAGGAGAATGGAAAAAAATGGCTCGTACTGGCAATTCAATTATAAATTAGAAAGGGCAATGATAAAAAAGTAAGTTGCTGAAATAATCGCCCTGCTTGTATAGGTTGAAACATCGGAATAGACGGCTATACCGTTAAAAGGTGGGGTGTCACGGTTCCAGATGTCCCTTTTGGGTATATGGATATCCAGTGATTCGAAACTATGCCTAGGTGATATATAATCACTGGTTATATTCCGACCTTCTATGTTCTCCACATTCTTAAGAATGACAGGGCACTCTGCAGGGACTGCATCCGCCATTGGCCTAGCTGACAGCATGTTCCTCTACAAAAAGGGTTTTAAGTTGAGTCGATGATTGGGATGTCGAATGCAGATTGGGGTGTGCTCCTTAACGCACCTGTAATTAGTAACGATTCTACTCTTTGGACTTTATAAATACTTTTGCTAAAGGTATTTTTGGCTAAAGATTGCTACCTCTTCATAATTAATTGATTGATTCATATAGCAATTTGATTATATGCGGCATAAGTCCCCAGCTCTTCCATATGGATTTTTTGTAAGAATAAAGTGCGATTAAGCCCTATCATCGCCCGCTCCTCAATATTCCTTTTTCAATTTAATTTTTTGTCAAGGACGTTACCGATACTTCCATTGAAAAGCTTAACCTAACTCTATCCAGCAAAAGTAACGAAAAATCTGGGATTTCCGGTTTCCTTGTAAAAAGTGCAAGCACAGTTTTGAATTGGTTCACACCGTTCGTTCCCATCTAGAATGTTTATAACGAGCTCCCTGTCACGACTTCTGTTCTGTCATGTTCCAGATCTTTTAGTATGTCGTTTATCACCTGAAGCCAGAGTAACGGTGGCTGAACACCTCCCTGTGGGGTACCCCAAATAACCGATTTTCTAATAGAGAACACCCCGATTCTTGTGTTGATGATTCTGCTACTGAGCATAACATCAATCCACTCAATTAGGAGTGGTGGTATACCAAGTTTTGTAAGGGAACCATGAATTGCCTCAAGTGTGACATTTTTGAATGCCCCTTCTATGTCAAGAAAGGCTGCCAAAGTGAATCAAAATTCATTCAGATTCTACTCCACAAAACTCACGATGTCATGCTGCGCTGTTTTAACAGATTTGCCTTTCGTGTAGGCATGTTGAGCAGTGCTTATCGAGGTCAAAGGTAGATATTATTTCAACATCTATTAGTCTCTTCAGTATTTTCAATAGAAAATAGTAATAGTAAAACAGTAAAGACAAGCTCCTTCAGTCCATCTTCGAATAGCAGCCATCGGCTGTAGCTGATTTTACCTTCCGGTTCAGCCTTGTCGATGATTGCTACTCGAAGATTGACCGGGTAGATGGTGGTATACTAAGTTTTGTAAGGGAACCATGAATTGCGTGAGATTTTTGAATGTCCCCTCTATGTCAAGAAAGGCTTCCAACGTGAATCAAAATTCATTCAGATTTTTCGCTCATGCTGCGCTGTTTCAACAGATTTGCCTTTCATGTAGGTATGTTGAGCTGTGCTTATCGAGGTCAAAGGTAAATATGATCTCAATATCTATTAGTCTCTTCAGAGTTTTCAGTAGAAAATACGAAAGACTGGAGGGAGTAGAGAATCTGTTCACGGCGCTGGGAAAGAAAGGGGCAATCTCATCGTTGGATCCGATGCCAACGTCCACCAACGAATGCAATCCCACGGCAGCGGGTTCTACGACCCAGTATGTACATGTTTGCGAGACTACAGTGATGATAGGACCTCTGTCACTTTCGAAGAAGTAATGGTGACTGATCCGAAGAGGTGCGCGGAGTATTCCAACGGACAATATGTCAAGCACCCCGAGAGCGACAGGGCGAAGCGAAGAGTACTAAGTCGTATCAGATCTCTTCCCATCGAGGAGGAACCACCACAGTTTACGATGGTTGATGTTGCAAATGTCATCCGGGGCCCAGACGGAATTTCAATGGTAATGTTGAAACAGCTGGATACGCCGGGAGTCGAGTACCTAACGAAAGTTCTCAATATGTCGCCCACATAGTGCCCGAACCTGGAAAATGGGCCGGGTAGTCCCGCTACCGAAGCCAGGTAAGGATGCCAGTAAAGGCGAATCGTACAGGCCGATTTCGCTTTTGTCGCCAGTAGCTAAGACTCTTGAGGCTTTACTCCACCCCAGCATTAGAGGAAGCTATCCAGTTGCCAACCATCAGCAGGAACAAGATCCTCAAAGCGCTAGCCGGCAGCACTTGGGGTGCGGACAAGGAAACCTTGTTGACCTCTTATAACGCGATAGGTCGGCCTGTGGTCAGCTTTGCGGCTCCAGCGTGGCCCGCGAACTTTAGTGCTAAGCAGTGGAAGCACATCCGGACATGCCAGAACGCTGCCCTGAGAACTGCGAAAGGGTGCCTTCTACATGAGGAGGCGAAAGTCCTTCCCTTATGCTTTCGTTGCAGTACCTGCTTGGCTGTTACCATGAGAGTCATCCCAACCATCATATGGTGGATACAACTTCCCCACGCAGGCGTGGCATTAAGGACATACACGATCTAGAGAGGGAGGTCAAACGCTATAAGAGAGAACCTTTAGATCAAGAAGCCTATCCGATGCAGTCGCGGATGCTATTAGCAGTTACAAAATGAATGCCGAAACACTTACATGTACTACTGCTACTACAACAACCAACGTATGCGATTATGCATCATTCATTCTGCTATAAACTTAATGGTTTTATTTTTTATGAACTGTCGAAATTTTTGGAATATCGATTTTTTAAAAATTTCTGTAAAATTGATCAGAACTGTGGAATTATCAAATAAAGGCATTCTATGCATTATGCGTATGCATCATTCATTCTGCTATAAATTTGTTGGTTCTATTTTTTATGGACAATCAACATTTTTGGGATATCGACATTTTCAAGAATTTCTGTAAAATTATTCAGACTTGTGGAAATATCAAATAAATGCAATAAATGACGTTCTGTTGATGGCGTTAGCGAATCCGCATCATTCATTCTGCTAAAAGTTATTGGTTCTAATTTTTGTGGACAATCAAAATTTTTTGGATACGACATTTACAAGCATTTCTGTAAAGTTGGTCAGATATATGGAATCATCAAATAAATTCACTAAATGTCGTTTTGACGATAGTGTATGCGATTCTGCATCATTCATTCTTTTATAAACTTATTGTTTCTAAGACATCTTTAAGGAGCTCCTCTACTTCGTGGCCAGGTGGGTCAGGTCGCTCATACGGTAGGTAGAGAGAAATGAAAATGAGAACCCTCTCGGATTTAGATTCCATTCTCGCCACCGTAACGTCTCCTCCACTGTAGTTGCTAAGGAGATAAGATTTAAACTACTTTTGGCAACAATACACATCCTTATCTTATCACCATTGGAGACCGGGTAAGAGACGTACTGCCACTCCCTAGTCCAATTACCCTATTATTGTATATACAGGGTTCCTGAACCAGTGCTATGTCTACTTCAGCTTTCGTGAGGGATAGGAGGAGTTCGGCAGCAGTTGCTTTGCAGTGATGCAGATAAATCTGCATGATGCTAAGTAGCTGCTGTTTTCTTTCTCCTAATGCAACGGCGTTATCCGAAAACGGATCCAGTCGGCGCCGAAATGCAATTTTCCCCCACGAGCTTGAAGGTACTCCTGGCCATCCGTATCCATAGATACTTTGATGACCAGGCACCCTCCTTCAGTGCTTGAACTAACAAGACGCCAGTTGTCTGTTCTGAGGTTAGGGTTTTGCTCGCCCAGTATTGTCAGGATGCGTGATCCACAGATGGTGGTGGCACCCAAGCTGTCAATACCTTACGGGAGGGGATGTCCTTTAAGGTCACCCTCTCCACTAAAGACAAGCTCCCTCAGTCGATCTTCGAATAGCAGCCATCGGCTGCAGCTGATTTTACCTTCCGGTTCTGCCTTGTCGATGATTGCTACTCGAAAATTGACCGGGTATATGGTTTGAGAACACTTCCTTTTCCGCCCTGTTTGGCTTGCCGGTTGTGACTTGACCTCCGCCTTGTGGACCTTAAAGCTTGAAGGGGCGGTTTGGTCACGGCCGACTTGCTGACGGACGGAGTGGAAGTTGTAGGTGTAGGCTGAGAAGCCGGGGCCGTAGATGCCTTCATGGCCTCAGGGCGTGTTTCCTCCGTAGACCGACCTCTCTTCAACGCTGAGCGTGAAGAGTTGTCAGCTTCCTTTGGAGCTGCCAAGGCTGCGGCTATCACGAGCTCTGGTTTCTTGACCTTCCTGTTTCTGCGCTTCTTGGCAGGTGGGTTTGACTCAGCAGTGTCAGCACTAACCACCTCCGCGTGAACATCTACCGGAGTTGTTGATAGCTGATGGTAAGAGAGCTAGAAGAACCTGATTAAGAGAACAGCTTGGTAAATGCGGGTGATTCTTTTCGAACTTTGCAATTACTTTGAGGTTCATCTTAATCAGAATCCTATCTCTCTCCGTTCTCTGCGCGGGGTACTGACAGCACCTACGTTGATGGCGCTTTGCCTATCGAGGCTTGTAACATCAGAGGTGACTGACGATGATCCCTCCTGGAGTTGTGTCTTTGCACAAGTGCCGTTGGGAGTGTTCTTAGTGGCTTCCTCATCCGAAAGTGGTGAGTCATTTCCAAAGCCAGAAGGAACACTTTCCTGACTGAGCCTCAGCGTTTTTGTCTTTTCCAGGAGAGCGGACAATTCTTCACTGTGTTTGTGAATACTGTCATGCATGACGTCACTGTAATTAAGTATTGAGTCGTCTCCTCCCGAGTTAAAAATCTAGTCCTGTAGCCGGTCCTTGGTCGTTGCTTCCTCAGAAGCAATAGTGTCATTGGTGTTTGTTGGGGGATTTGGTTCGACATGGTCGACATTTTGAAGAATTTCTGTAAAATTGTGCGATTCTGCACAATTCATTCTTCTGTAAACTTATTGGTTCTATTTTTTATGGACACTCAACATTTTTATGATATCGAAATTTTTAAGAGTTTCTGTAAAATTGGTCAGATATGTGAAATTATCAGATAAATACATTAAATGTCTTTCTGACGATGGCGTATGCGATTATTCATCATTCATTCTGCTATAAATTTATTGGTTCTATTCTCTATATCTGAAAGTATCAAATAAATGCTTTAAATGTCATTCTGATGTTGGCGTATGCAATTCTGCATCATTCATTCTGCTATAGACTTATTGGTTCTGATTTTTATGGACAATCAATATTTTTGGTATATCGACATTTTCAAGAATTTCTTTAATATTGCTCAGACATTTAATATTGTTCTGACGATGGTGTAGACAATTTTGCATCATTCTTTCTGCTATAAACTTAATGGTTCTATTATGATATATTTTCTTACATCTATATTTTCAAGAATTTCTGAAAATTGTTCAGACGTGAGGATGTCGACATTTTGAAGGATTTCTGAAAAATTGGTCCGAATGTAAAATTTTAAAATAAATGCATTAAATGTCGTTCTGACGATGGTGTATGCGATTCTGCATCATTCATTCTGCTATAAACTTATTGGTTTCATTTTCTTATGGATAGTCAAATTTTTAAGGATATCGAAATTTTCAAGAATATTTGTAAAATTGTTCAGACACGCGGAATTATCAACTAAAAACGCAAAGTGTTTTAAGTGTCGTTCGATGGCCTATGAGATTCTGCATCATTCATTCTCCTATAAACTCATTAGTTCTATTTCTAATATGTAATATTTTTTGGATATCGACATTATCAAGAATTTCCGTAAAATTGCTCAGACGTGTGGAGTGATCAATAAATGCATTAAATATTGTTCTGACGATGGTGTATGCGATTCTGCATCATTCATTCTGCTATAAACTTATTAGTTCTATTTTCTTATGGACAGTCAAATTTTTAAGGATATCGACATTTTCAACGATGGCCTATGCGATTCTGCATCATTCATTCTGCTATAAACTCATTAGTTCTATTTTTTATGGACAATCAACATTTTTGGGATATCGACATTTTTGAGAATTTCTGTAAAAATGTTCAGATATGTGGATTTATCAAATAAATGCATTAAATACAATTCTGACGATGGAGTATGTGATTCTGCATCAGAGGGCTGCAACGAGTATGAAAAAATGCAATCATACTCGGTTTCTTACATGATTTTTGTTGATTCAGTCGTTTGATTTAATCTGAATGAAATAATCTTTTTCGCATCGCATCGGATCGAATTGAACGCTCAGTTTGAATCACTTCGCTTACAATCAAACATGAGTGTTCTAGAGCGTATGATGAGTTCAGCTACATGAATTGATCGAACACATGAATTGAAGTGAGCAATCACAACTGTGATTTTTTTCTTTCAATCGCGTTTCGAACACAAAGCTTCGATCAATTCATGTTCTCCTACAACTTTTTTGTTTCGCATGAGCAACTCGAATAAGCACGTTACATCTGACCGAATGTTTGAGTTTGATTGTATTTCCACTAACTGTGGTCAAGCCTGCTCAATCGTACTAATTGCAGCTCTCTGGTGAGCACACATTTACATTTTTTTGTGAACAGGTAGAACGTTTTATGATGGTGTTTACAATGTTGCTGTTTTTACTGCTTATTCATCCTGTATCCTATTGCTTTTTAGATGGGACATAATTATGGTCCCTGCTAACATGCAATAACCATTTCTTTTCCAAACGCCCAAGTCCAATGAAACACACCGGGCAGTAAGAAAAAATAAACACTGAACACTTTACATGCCTATTTACATTTTATGAAAAATATACACCATTGTGTAAAGAAAACACTTTTATGCAAAAGTACCTGGATTCAAACGAGTACCACTTTAAACTACAAACTCCAGTAAAATCGGTAGGAGAATGGTTGGAGCTGTTATATGGGGGCCATGCTAAGACGGGAGCCTATATAGACAATTTTATACAACGATTGTAATCTATAGCGAGCCTTTAATAACATAATTTTTAGACAAACGCGTAGAAAAATGCGGTTTAAAACCATCAAAATGACGAATATTGGGGGGTACCGTTATACGGGGCTATACGAAAACGTGCTGCTATATGTACAATGCTCCTCCATCGGAGCTACAACCCACACAACAACCTACATATATCACTTTTTAGACAAATCCAATGGAAAGTGTGGCTAAAACCATTAAAATACCGAATGTCGGGATGTACCTTCATATGGGGGCTATAGCTATAACGAGCTACAATACCAATTTTTAGACAAATTGGTGGAAATATGTGGCTAAATCAAATAATGTGAGCTGTATCGTGATTTCAATGAGAAGGACATCGTTAAATCGACTTAGAATTTTATGCGGATCATGAATATCCTCCTTTCCAAGATGAACCATATAAAAAGTGTAGATCATAGTAAAAACTGAATAATAAATAAATCAAATAACGGCAAACCGAAGAAACAAATATAAAAAAATTAAAAAAACTTGTAGACCAGACATTGCATTTAAGGTACATTATTGCACTTAATGCTCTTTCTACGAACATCTGATCGAACTCTTTCTTTAGATGACAGTTTTTTCCAGTAGTTACATGTATCACTATAGAGTAAACACAATTATTAACTTCGCTAACGCACAACCGGCAAAATGAGCGATCGCATTTATTGTCATTTGAGATCGATTGTCAAAAATGATTTCAATGCCAACTTAATGAACGTTCGCTGTTGTGTGCTCGCGCTCGTTTGTAATGTGTGTGCGAACATTCGTTTGATAAACGTTCGTCTGGTAAAGAATTTATCGCGTTAAAATACAATCGCAAAATAAGCTTAAATGAGAAGATCGTATTTTAATCGTTCGCCAGCGAATTTTTGTGCCCCCTGTAATATTCATTCAACATTTGCTCCTTTCGTTTACTTTTCCAGTAACATGTACTATGTAGCATCATAGTTTGCAACATAATTCGATTTTTTCTGTCTCAAGACGAAAAATTACTAAAAGTAACCACCAACTAACATAAAAACTTATGAAGCTTATGAAAATAATGGTTCACAAATTGCTTTTACATGTATTATTTTCCTCTTTCTTCATCAGCTCAGTTTGCAATTTAGTACTTTCAAGTGCTTTCGCTCTCACTTACTGGATTTTTGGGTAAACAAGAAGCAGTAACAATTTTTATAAATTATCGAGAATCGAACAATACATTTTATGAAAAAGATTTTGTCTTGCTGGATTTTACTAAACCTTTTTATACATTTTTACAGTATTTTTGAGTATGTTGAGTATATGTCTTATGAATGTTATTCGATTAGCTATTTTATAAACCATATTATTTTCTGCTTTTTTAAATATTGTATTTTTTTCTGCACTAACAAGTAATCGTTTTTGGTAAATTAGATATATTGTGTTAAATATTTGCATTCAAATACCTATTTTTCTTTTTTATTTTAGGAAAAACAAGATTTCATTCAAGCACACAACCTTGCCGGAATTCAAGATATTTCAGCAGATAAGATGAGTGAATTCTATAAATTTTTTTTGGACAAAAACAGAAAGTTACATGTTTTATACAACTTTTCGTGGTATTATAAAAATTTTGAAATTCTAATTTTAGCTCTACAAGTGGAATGTGCAAATATACTTAAAACTTTAAAAAAGGAGGCAAAAAGCAATGTAATTAATGTATAATTTTACTGTTCAGTTTAATTCTTTAAAACAAATTGTTTGCATACTTGTTTTATTAATCAAAGAATAAAGGAAAAATAAATTAATGTATTTGCGGGGATCACTTCTTACCCTTGTTAAGAAGCGCCGTTCCATTTCATGGTGAATAGGAGAGATGAATCAGAAGTCCAAAAGTGAGTAGTAAGCAATACTTATGCTTATATACTATAATCGAATCGAGAATCGAGATTTGTGGAAATGTTATAAATGTTATATATATATATATACATATATATATATATATATATATATATATATATATATATATATATATATATATAATATATATATATATATATATATATAATATATATATATATATATATATATATATAGATATATATATATATATATATATATATATATATATCACAACTCATCAGATAATATGTAATATTTTTGGGATAATCGTCACTATCAAGAATTTCTGTAAAATTGCTCAGACATGTGGAGTGATCAAATAAATGCATTAAATATTGTTGCTGACGATGGTGTAGGCGATTCTGCATCATTCTTTCTGCTATAAACTTATTGGTTCTATTGTGATCTATTTTCTTAAATCGATATTTTCATTTCAAGAATTTCTGTAAAATTGTTCAGACGTGTGGATGTCGACATTTTCAAGGATTCCTGAAAAATTGGTCCGAATATAAAGTTTTAAAATAAATGCATAAAATGTCGTTCTGGCGATCGTGTAAGCGATTCTGCATCATTCATTCTGCTATAAACTTATTGGTTTCATTTTCTTATGGATAGTCAAATTTTTAGGGATATCGACATTTTCAAGAATTTTTGTAAAATTGTTCAGACGCGTGGAATTATCAAATAAATGCATTAAGTGTCGTTCGATGGCCTATGAGATTCTGCATCATTCATTCTGCTATAAACTCATTAGTTCTATTTTTACGGACAATCAACATTTTCGGGATATCGACATTTTCGAGAATTTCTGTAAAATTGTTCGGACATGTGGATTTATCAAATACATGCATTAAATGTAATTCTGACGATGGCGTATGTGATTCTGCATCAGAGGGCAGATCAAATCAAATAATGTGAGCTGTATCGTGATTTCATTGAGAAGGACATCGTTAAATCGACTTAGAATTTTATGCTGATCCTGAATATCCTCCTTTCCAAGATGGATGATATGAAAAAGTGTAGATCATAGTAAAAACTGAATAATAAATAAATCAAATAACGGCAAACCGAAGAAACAATATAAAAATAAAAAAAAACTTGTAGACCAGACATTACAGCGCAAGTCTCGCTGGAAGTGTTCTTGGTGGCTTTTTGAAATGACTTACCACTTTGAGACGAGGAAATGACCGTGATGTCAAGTTCCTCATCCGAAAGTGGTGAGTCATCTCCAAAGCCAGAAGGAATAATCATGGGCACTCGGATATTTGTTCCGAGACTCTCCCCCCGGTACCGCTGAGTTGTCCGCGACTGATTATTTATTCGCAGCTGCCCAATATATCTATTGGGCGTTCCACTATCCGCAATCTGTGGACGCGTCCGGTAGCAACCAACTATGCTTCCGAAATCGGCCGGAAAATTTTCGCGTAGCATCTTGCATCAATTGCACTTTAATAGGAGGACCTTTGAACTTACCCGCTATATCACTGAATATATCTTTATGTTTGGCTAATAGCAGCTGTAGTCGTTGCCGTTGATGTTCAGAAAGTACGTGTTTTTTACTGCTATAGATGCTTTCTTCTCTCCTGTCGCTGCTGATAACTCCGTCCCCGTTGATGCTTCTATTGGGTCTTGGAACAATTTGGCAAAATTTACTTCTCGAGCAAAATGTGCGATCCGCTCACGGCCACATTATGTGTCTGGCCATAACTGCGTATAAGTTCAGCCTCCGACTGGTTCTGCCCAAAGACACATTAGGCACGGTACTTCTATGCACGTAATCTTGTGTCCCGTAAAACTTGAAAATCGCCGGTCCGCTTTCTTTAACACTGGTGACTGCTTTATGTCCTTTAAATTATCCAAGCTAATAATACTGTCAGGAGCAAACCAGTTTCTAGTTCCATATCCCCTTCTGGCCGTCTATCTTCATTGTGACCATTTTCCGATCGAATGGCCCTTTTGTTCTGACTGTTGCAATCTGAGACGTATGTGCCTCCTCGCCCTCATTCTGACAACAACGACTACTCTATCTGCTTTATATTTGACTTGCACACTTACTTATGTGGCCTACCTTGCCCGTACGTTGTCGATCCACTGCCGACTTCTGCTACACACCATTTTTCATCTTGACAGGTGTAAATCCCACTTGCATGTTGGTTTTGTAGTAATATTCTCACCTGTATTTACTACCCCGTTGATTAATTGAGTTTAACTGCTTTGCCGTGGCACACTCATATGCCTCCGCAAAACTTTCTGGTTGCTTAGCAATAATCCCGTCACAAATATTGCGGGATTTCACTCCAAATATCATCTGCTCAATCAGCATTATCCAGTAAAAAAATTTGCCAACTATTCCCCTACATCTTGGTGTATCTGTCGAATCTGAAACTTTCCGCATAAATGATTCTCCTCTCGTCGAAATGATTTATCAATGTTGTTTGATTCTTCATATTTCATCGTGGCCGCGATTTTTGAACAGCCTCCGTCGCAGCCGTACGAATTGCATTTGCCAAGGAAGAAAAAACTGCATTGAACTGCTCCTGGTCATCGTGCCTGTCCACTTTTGACACCAATATTGTATACTCAGTTTAATGTAATTCAGTTTATTTCATTAAGAAAGATTGTGATGTAAAGAGTAAACTATGAATAATAACAAAAGAATATGGAATTGAGTGTTAGTTAAAAAAGGGCAATCTGGCAGATAAAATAAAAAGTGATGTCAATATCGAGTAACATATAAAAAATATTCAAATTCGAAACTTGAAAAACAAAACAAATCTGTAAAAAATTTAGCTAAAATCATCAAAATACCGAATATAGGGAGG